>NW_028243105.1:0-149317 GCF_964263255.1 Lissotriton vulgaris
AGTCTGGAACATGATGTGATACTGTTAGGTCATTTGGGCAAAGACAAGTCCTTTGACAGGCTTATCACTCACTTCTTTTGGCTTTAAATGAGGATACCCTCAGATGGGTTCTGTCCTACCTACCAGGTAAGTGGAAAGTCAGGGGGGAGGTGCAAGGCCCCCTGCAACTATTTCTTGTCATTAGTACTCCTTTTGAGTGGGTTGGTATCAGCATTGCGTGACCTATGGATTATGCCCAGGTGGTAAACTCCACTCCACTTGTAGAGCTTGCAGAATTCGGGCACTCGCTGAGGAGCGCAGAGCTTTTGAATTTGACGTTCAGCCATGAAGCAGCATTTTGTTTCCTCTTGAGCAGCTGAAATGTGTTTTTTCCTTTTGCAAATGAGCCCTATAATACTCTCAGACTGCTAGGAAGTGAGTGCGAGACTTTGTACTCACTTGCACGGCCTCCAGCAGTAACTCCGCCAATGTAGTGCCAAATGCGAACACACCACTTGGGTAGCTTTTATGTTTGAGAGGCAGCTAAGAGGCTTTTTGAGTGGATTTTCTTCTCCCACAGGCCATTGGAGATTTTTTTTTATGCTAGACGCCTTTTTTTTGCTTTTTTTTTACAACAGGAAGGAAGTGCCCCAGAGACTCCAACTTTCTGTTCCTGTCCAGCAAGCTCCTCCCACTGCTTTTTCCATCTCCTGGTCACTTTCCATTTGGATTTGGAGCTGGAAGGAGCACTCTCCTTGTGTCCTGCATAAATACCATTGGATTTAAGGACTTTGCATTTGTGATATCACAAGATAGTTAAAAACCTCTTGTATAATGGTGTTGTTTGTTTTATCCCCTTCTGTGCTCATGATGGAAGTATTCTGTATTCTGTCAGGAGGACAAATTCAAGTTCAAGTTCAGTAATTTGTATAGCGCACTACTCACCCAGAGGGTCTCAAGGCGCTTGGGGGAGGGTGGGTGCATTACTTATCGAATAGCCAGGTTTTTAGCTGCTTTCTAAAGGAGAGGTGGTTCTGTGTAAGGCGGAGGTGAGTGGGGAGAGAATTCCAGGTTTTGGCCGCTAAGTAGGAGAAATATCTTCCTCCCATGGTGGATCTATTGATGCGCGGAATTGCAACGAGGGCTTGATTGGATGAACGTAGTTGGCAGTGGGTGTGTAGAAGGACAGTCGTTTGTTGAGGCATTTGGGTCTTAGGTCGTAGAGGGCCTTGTGTGCGTGGGTGAGGAGACGGAACGTTACTCTCTTGTTGACGGGAAGCCAGTGGAGATCTTTCAGGTGACCGGAAATGTGGGCCTGACGGGGGATGTCCAGTATGAGTCTGGCTGAGGCATTTTGGATGCGTTGGAGTTTTTTCTGTAGTTTGGCTGTGGTTCCGGCGAAAAGGGTGTTTCCATAATCTAGTCGGCTAGTGACTACTGCATGGGTGACTGTTTTTCTTGTTTCGGTGGGGATCCAGCGGAAGATTTTTTTGAGCATGCGTAGGATGTTGAAGCATGATGATGAAACGGCGTTGACTTGTCTGGTCATCAAGAGGGAGGAGTCTAGGATCCAGGTTCCGTGCGTGATCTGTAGGTATGGGTGCTGTGCCCGGAGCCGGTGGCCACAATGAGTCATCCCATGCAGAGGGGGACGATCCTAAGATGAGGACTTCCGTTTTGTCCGAGTTTAGTTTTAAATGGCTGTTCTTCATCCATTCGGCTACTTCTTTCATTCCTTCGTGTAGATTGGTTTTGGCGGTGTTGGGGTCTTTGGTGAGGGAGAGGATTAGCTGGGTGTCGTCAGTGTAGGAGATGATGTTGAGGTCGTGTTGTCGCGCGATGGTTGCGAGGGGACTCATGTACACGTTGAAGAGGGTGGGACTGAGTGATGATCCTTGTGGTACGCCGCAGATGACTTCGGTGGCCTCTGATTTGAATGGGGGGAGGCGGACTCTCTGTGTTCTTCCGGCTAGGAGCGAGATGATCCAGTCCAACGCTTTTCCTTGTATTCCGACATTGCTGAGGCGTTGTTTGAGGGTGTTATGACAGACTGTGTCGAAGGTGGTGGAGAGGTCAAGTAGGATGAGGGCAACTGATTCTCCGTTGTCCAGTAGCATTCGGATGTCATCTGTAGCAGCGATGAGGGTGGTTTCGGTGCTGTGTTTGGCTCGAAAGCCGGACTGTGAGGGGTCGAGTGAATTGTTGGATTCAGGGAAGGCGGCGAGCTGGCTATTGACGGCTTTATCAATGACTTTGGCGGGAAGGGGAGGAGTGAGATGGGGCGGTAGTTCTTAAGTTCAGAGGGGTCAGCTGTGGGTTTCTTCAGAAGGTCGCTGAGTTTGGCATGTTTCCAGCTTTCTGGGAAGGTAGCGGAGTTGAGGGAGGAGTTGATGACATCGCGGAGATGGGGTGCGATGATGGAGTCTGCTTTGTTGAAGATGTGGTGGGGGCATGGGTCAGTTGGTGAACCTGAGTGGATGGAGTTCATCAGATGGATGGTGTCTTCAGTAGTGATTGGGCTCCAGGCGAAAAGGTTGTGAGAGTGCTGTTTTGGTTCGGAGGTGGGTGGAGTGGGTTGTTCTTCGGACAGGTTTTCAAAGCTGTTATGAATGTCGGCGATTTTGTTGTGGAAGAAAGAGGATAGAGAGTCGCAGAGGTCTTGGGAGGGAGTGATGTCGTTGGTGCCGGCGGTGTGGTTGGTAAATTCTTTGACGATGTTGAATAGTTCCTTGCTGTTTTGGGCGTTGTTGTCGAGTCGATCCTTGAATGCTGATTTCTTGGTGGATCGGATCAATTGGTGGTGTTTGCGGGTGGCGTCCTTGAAGGTGGTCAGGTTGTTAGTGGTTGGGTTTTTTCTCCAGGTTTTCTCGAGGGTACGACATAACTTCTTGGATTTCTTAAGGTCATCGTTGAACCAGGGGGCCTTTTTGCTACCTTGTTTGATCTGGTGGGTTTTCAAGGGTGCTAATTCGTCAGCGCTGTGCGTGATCCATTGTGTGAGTTTGGTTGCAGCTTGGTTTGGGTCCGATGATATGGCGGGGGGGTTTTGGTTAAGCAATGTGAAGAGTTGGTCGGTGGTGATTTTGTTCCAGTTTCTTCGAGGAATAGGTTGTGGTGGGATGTGGGTCGTGGTCTTTTTGTAGCTGAAGTGAACGCAGCTGTGGTCCATCCAATGGAGAGCTGTGGTGTGATCGAAGGATATGTGTTTGCTGGAGGTGAAGATAGGGTCGAGCGTGTGTCCGGCTAAGTGGGTGGGGGTGTCAACAAGTTGTTTGAGTCCGAGATTGGCCAGGTTGTCCAGAAGGGTGGTGGTGTTGCTGTCGTTATTCTTTTCCAGGTGGAAGTTGAGGTCTCCCAGTAGAATGTAGTTCTCGTAGGTGAGGGCATGTGGGCTGATGAAGTCAGTGATGTCTTCGTTGAATTGTGTGCGGGTTCCTGGTGGTCTTTAGATGAGGGTGCCTCTAAGTGTGGTCCTGGGGTCGGTGTGCATCTGGAAGTGAAGGTGTTCGGCGGTCGCGAGGTTATCGTCGGAGCTGGTCGTGATTCGGATGGTGTTCTTATGGGCGATGGCGATGCCTCCTCCTGTTTGGTTGGTGCGGTCTTCTCGGATGATCTTGTAGGTGTCCGGGATGGCTATGGCGATGTCGGGCGCTGATGAGGCGTTCAACCAGGTTTCTGTAAAGAAGGCGACGTCCGGTGATGTAGTGTCGAGTAGGTCCCAGAGTTCAGTGGCATGTTTGTGGATCGATCGGGTGTTCAGCAGGATACACTTCAGGTGGTTAGAGTCGGAGTTGTGTTTGGAGGGGGAGGATTAGGCATGGGTCCTGATGCAGGCGAACTTGCAGGAGTGGCAGGCGAATGGTCCGTGGGTGTGTCCTGGGGTAGCTACGCAGCATTGTGGGGTGCGTCCGGGGTTAAGGGCAAGGAGAGTAGCGGCGTCAAATGTTAAGTGAGTGGAGTGGCTATTGCGAGGACCAGGGGGTCTGGCGCTGGGCGCGATCCAAGGGCACGATTTCCATTTTTTGGGGGGGCCTCGGGAGGTGGAGAAGAGCTTCCCCAACCTCCAGAGGCCCTTCACAGGTTTTAAATGTAATGACGATCCCCCGCATGGCACGCTGTCATCATTACATTGAAAACAAAACTGACACTTAGTTTCGGTTTCAGTGTTTCAGTGCTCATGGGGCTATCTCGGGCCCGGAGCATCGAAGCACTTGGGAGAGGTATCGTTGGAAAGGGGAGAATCTCCCCTTATCAATGGTACCTTCCCTTGTGGATCCCTTGCTTGGGGAATCACTCCAGGAGGGTGATCCCCAAGCAGGGATCCACCCACTAGCACCAGGGAAGGGGAGCAGCCCATTGGGCAAGGGACTTTGCTCCCCCCATTGTGTTTTGGGCACAACAGTCTTTTTGCCCCCCTTTGGGTGAAAATGGGGGCATTAGCCCCCAATCTGCCCCTCCTTGGGGGGAGAAAGCTCACAAGACACCAGGGATTATTTTTATTGATGTTGGGGTGGGGGTTGCCCAAAAAGGACATGGCAATGCCCCCCACAGAAATGTCAGTCTTTCTGCTCCCCGGGGGGCCAGAAAGCCCACTAAAGAACTAAGATTTTTTTATTGACATTGGGGTGGGGCTGCCCAAAAAGGGCATGCCAAGGCCCCACCCCTCCAGAGAAATTTCAGTTTTTCTGCCCAGGGGGGGTAGGAAGCCCACTAGAAACCAGTTTTTTTATTGATTTTGGGGTGTGGGCTACCCAAAAAGAGCATGACATAACCCCCACCCCCTTCTGAAAAAATGCTAGTCTTTCTGCCCCCGTGGGGGACAGATGGGGGGCAGTAGCCCCCTATCTTCTCCCAGGGGGCAAAAAGCCCATTAGAAATCATGGATATTTTTACTGCTGTAGGGGTTGGGGCTGCCCAAGATGGGCAGGCCAATGCCCCCACCCCCCAAAAAAAAATGCAACAGTCTTTCTGCTCCCCCCAGGGGCAGCTGGGGGCAATAGTTCCTGATCTGCTCCCAGTGGCGGGGCAGAAAGCCCACTAGGCACCAGGTTTTTTTAAAAAATAATGTAGGGGTGGGGCTGCCCAGAATGGGCATGATAATGCCCCACCCTAAAAACAACTACCACAGTCTTTCTGCCTCTCACTGAAGGCATATTGGGACAAGAGCCCTTTATCTGCCCCCCCCCGGGGGAGGCAGAAAGCCCACTAGCCCTCAGGATTTTCTTTTTTTAATTCAGGGGTGAGGTCAGTCCAGAATGGGCATGCAAATACCCACATCTCCCCCAAAAAATGCCACAGTCTTTCTGCCCCTCCAGGCTGGGTGGAATTTTGTGGATCCACGCAGATTCTAGAACTTTTCACTACAGAAATGTGAGAAAATCTTTTTTTTTTGTTAAATTTTGAGGTTTGCAAGGGATTCTGGGTAACAGAACCTGTTGCGAGCCATAGAGGTCACTCCATCCTTGATTCCCCTGGGTGTCTAGTTAAAAAAAAAATATATAGGTTTGCTAGGTTTCCCTAGGTGCCAGTAGAGCAAGTGTTCAAAATCTACAGCTAGGCACTTTGGAAAAAAATGTCAGTTTTCACTGTGAAAATGTGTTGTGTTCAAGCTGCATTTTGGGCCATTTCCTGTCACAGGCACTAGGCTTACCCACACAAGTGAAGTACCATTTTCATCTGAAGACTTTGGAGAATGCAGGGTGGGTGGAATTTTGTGGATCCACGCAGATTCCAGAACTTTCCACCACGGAAATTTGAGGAAATTCTTTTTTTTTATTACAAAGTTTGAGGTTTGCAAGGGATTCTGGGTAACAGAACCTAGTGAGAGCCAAGCAAGTCACCCCATCCTAGATTTTCCTGGGTGTCTAGTTTTCAAAAATTCACAGGCTTGATAGGTTTCCCTAGGTGCCTGCAGAGCTAGGGTTCAACATCTACAGCTAGGCACTTTGCAAAATAATGTCAGTTTTCACTGTAAAATGTGGTGTGTCCATGTTGCGTTTTGGGCTGTTTCCTGTCGCGGCTCCTAGGCCTACCCACACAAGTGAGGTACCATTTTTCTGGGAAGACTTTGGGGAATGCACTGCAAGAAGAATTTTGTGGATCCACGCAGATTCCAGAACTTTCCATCACAGAAATGTGAGGAAAATTTGTTTCTTTTACAACACTTTTAGGTTTGCACAGGATTTGGGGTAATAGAACCTGGTGAGGGCCAGTCAAGTCATCCTATCCTGGATTTTCTTTGGTGTCTAGTTTTAAAAATTGTATAGGTTTGCTAGGATTGTCTAGCTGCCGGCAGAGCTAGGGTTCAAAATCTACAGCTAAGCACTTTGCAAAAAAAAAGATCAGTTTTCACTGTGAAAATGTGGTGTGTCCACTTTGCGTTTTGAGCCGTTTCCTGTCACAGGCACTAGTCCTACCCACATAAGTGAGTTACCATTTTTCTCAAAAGACTTCGGGTATGCGGGGTGGGCGGAATTTTGAGGATCCACGCAGATTCCAGAACTTTCCATCACAGAAATATGAGGGAATGGTTTTTTTTTTGTTTTACAAAATTTGAGGTTTGCAAGGGATTTTGTGTAACAGAACCTGGTGAGAGCCACTCAAGTCACATCCTCCTTCATTCCTCTTGGTGTCTTGATTTCAACAATGTATAGGGTTGCTAGGTTTTTCTAGGTGCCAGCTGAGCTAGGGTCCAAAATCCACAGCTAGGAACTTTGCAAAAAAAGAGTCTGGTTTCACCGTAAAAATGTGGAGAATCCACATTCCGTTTTGGGTCATTTCCTGATGTGGGCACTAAGCCTATCCAACACACATGAGGCACCCTTTTTTATCGGGAGACTTGGGGGAACAGAAAATTGTGGAGCAACTGTTATTACCTATTGACTTTTGATACAAATCTGCATTCCAAATGTAAGACAATGTGTTAAAAAGAAGTCACTTTGAAAAATGTCCTACAATTTGCATGCTAGTATGGTTATCCAAAATTTTGGAGATGTACAAATAGCTACTGTTTCTAAACTCTATATTTTGTTTCCATTTCAGAAATACATAGGTGTCTTTCATATTGATTTTTCACTGTTTTTATTTTCCCAAACCAATTGCTATATACCCGGTAGCCAATAAAAACCATTGTAAGATGCTGGTCAGTTATTGTCTCTGGATTCCTCAGGTTCTTCCTGAACCTACAAGTCCTATATATCCCCACAACCAAAAGGGTCCAGCAGATATTTTGCTTTCAAAAATCTGTCATTCTTGGCCTGAGTTACAGGTGAAAACGTTGGCACATATGGATGTTTTTTTTCAACTCATTTCAAATTTTTCCTATTTTTAATGGTTATTTTATATCCAAAAAACCTTGAAGGATCTACACAAATCACCCCTTGCTAAATTCAGAATGTTGTCTACTTTTCTGAAATGAATAGTTTCCAGGATCCATTATTGCTTTCATAGCCATTTCTACCACTAACTGGAAAGAGGTTGAAAGCACAAAAAAATGCAAAAATAGGCTATGTCCAAGTAAAATACCAAAACTGTGTAAAACATATTGGTTTTCTGACAAACGTCTGTCAGTCCCTGAAAGCTGGGAAGATGTGATTTCATCACCACAAACCCTTTGTGGATACCATTTGCAGGGAAAAAATAGATTCTTTCATCTGGAGCACTCTTTTCCCATTTCCACCCAAAAAATATAATGCAGCAGTATTTTGGCTAATTTCTGGGTCCCCTCCAGGGAAATCAACAAACCCTGGGTACCCTTACAATTCCTATGATGTATGCGTAAATTTGGTGTGGATACCTTATTTGGTCAAAATAGTTATAGGGGCCTAAGCGTGAACTACTCTAAATAGCCGAAAAAAGGCTTAGCATGGGGAAATGGCATAGCAGCGAAGGGGTTAACAAATATTTTTATTTTGTTGATGGTATTTTGCTTATTTTTTTATTTTGAACTGATTGGAGTAAGAATAGTACATTTTACTACTCCGCAATCCAACACTTTCCCCTTTGATGCACTGACTGGAGTGAGAATAGTAAATGGTATCCCTCCGCTCTCCAACACTTTCCCTATTGATGCACTGACTGGAGTGGGAATAACATATGTTATCCCTCTGCTGTCCAACACTTTCCCTACTGTTGCAATCACTGGAGTAAGAATAGTAAATGTTATCCCCCTGCAATTAAACACTATCCCTACTGTTGCACTCACTGGGGTGGAAATAGTAATTTTTACCCCTCTGCTATCCAATACTTTCACTATTGTTGCATTCACTGGAGTGGGAATAGTAATTTTTACCCCTCTGCTATTCAACACTTTCCCTACTGTTGCACTCATTGGAATGGGAATACTAAATGTTATCCCTCTACTATTCAACACTTTCCCTACTGTTGCACTCATTGGAGTGAAAATAGACATTTTAATCCCTCTGTTATCCAACTCTTTCCCTACTGTTGCATTCACTGGAGTGGGAATAGTCCATTTTACCCCTCGCTATCCAACATTTTCCCTACTGTTACACTGACTGGAATGAGAATAGTAATTTGTACCCCTCTGCTATCCAACACTTTCCCTATTGTTGTACTCATTAGAGTGGGAATAGTAATTTTTACTCCTCCGCTATCCAACACTTTCCCTACTGTTGCACTAATTGGAATGGGATCAATAAATTCTACCCCTTCGCTAGCCAACACTTTCTGTACTGCTGTACTCACTGGAGTGGGAAATGTAAGTCTAATGATTTTTAAATAATACATTTTTAAAATTTACAATAGTGTTTTTTTTAATAGAATTTATGTTATTGGTATATATATATATATACACATGTAAGGAGCAACACGCTGGTTTCAGTATGGCACCAGAGAAATGGCAGGCTAGCCTAAGTCCTGAACAGCAACCTAATGGAAAATGTAATTTTGGAAAGAAAAGGCACAGCAGCATCCATTAAGGGATTTTACTGAAACTACCGCAACCAGAAAACACAGCTGAGCTACGCCCAGATGGGCGGCACTAGGAGCTTTCATCACGTTTAAAACCAAGTGCAACGCTGTTCCTGTCTCCCTCAGCCAAGCCGGAGATCAAGGGGAATAATCCTCGAAACACGTATGGCAACATTGGCAAGGAGCTTGTCCTGAGAAGGCTGGGTTGTGATCTGCTGTTGCCGGCCGAAATAAAGAGGCAAAATTATACGTCAGGTGTTGTGGTGTCTTCATTGGTGAGCGAACTCGAATGGATATATATATATGGGGCAAGTTAGGCAGTAGAGCTGTGTTTTTCACCTGACCTCATTTCAAAATTGACTCTTTATCCACTGTGAGCATTTACATTCTAAGCCATAAATATCACCCGTCCCGGCTTAACAACACACTGTATTGCGGGACATGCAGTTTTCCAGCACAAGTGGAAGGGGCAGTGTTCGAGTACACAGAGGTCAGGTGTGCTCACCCTACTTAAGGAGAAGCTGGACTTTCCTTTTGAAACATGCAAACAATGAATTCAGCTCTTGAACCCTGGTATTTGAGAAAGGAAAAAGATTTCCGAAACGCGTCATACCATCAAGATTATTAAAGGCTGCCTCACTGCGCTCCACTGTGTCCCTCTCATCTTTCCGGCAAGGAGAAGGTGTTTTGGTGTACATTTAGCTTGTTGGCTCTTGACAAGCAGAGGGACCCTTCCGACAAGTGTTCTCGGCAACAAAGGCACAAGTGGCAACACTTTTTGTTTTTTCCGAGGGATTGAACACTGAGAACCGCCACTAACCTACAAGGGAAAATGAACTGCTGGCAGAGTCAATTCACTACTATATGGAGAGGCATGGACACTGTGCCGTGGTCTCTGGTTTTGCCCTGTGTAGGATTAATGTGGCTGGAAGTAGGGGCAAGTTAGGCAGTAGAGCTGTGTTTTTCACCTGACCTCGTTTCAAAATTGGCTCTTTATCCACTGTGAGCACTTACATTCTAAGCCATAAATATCACCCGTCCCGACTTAACAACACACTGTATTGTGGGACAAGCAGTTTTCCAGCACAAGCGGAAGGGGCGGTGTTCGAGAACACGGAGGTCAGGTGTGCTCACCCTACTTAAGGAGAAGCTGGACTTTCCTTTTGAAGCATGCAAACATTGAATTCAGCTCTTGAACTCTAGTATTTGAGAAAGGAAAAAGATTTCCGAAACGCGTCATACCTTCAAGATTATTAAAGGCTGCCTCACTGCGCTCCACTGTGTCCCTCTCATCTTTCCGGCACAGAGAAGGTGTTTTGGTGGAAAACTGCATGTCCCACAGTACAGTGTGTTGTCCCACTGCACCTGCATTGTGGAACAGCACTGCTAGAGACAGCAGTTCCTGTACTTACACGGAGGAACCAATGGCCACTGTATCCGAGGTTTCAGGACTGCCCCAGTGTGGATACCTGTGGTTGAGGCATCTTGGGGACCCAGCGGGTGGTTTTTCATATTCAAGCCGAGTTTGCCACTGCCTCTGCACCATGTTCGTAATGACATCCAGGACCCAATAATTGGACACAGGGAAATGAGAGCAGAATTCCACCTGGCGTGCTGTGAGAGGTGCATGCTGGGATCTGTAGTTTGCCAACGCAACTGCAGTATCGTGAGTGACTCTGTTCCGCCCTACCAGGACAACCACCAATGGTAGAACTAATGGGAGTATTTACAGACCAGTGGCGGGAAACTTTGTTTGTTAGCAGGCATCTGAAGAAGTCATTTAAGACGAAACGCGTCATGCCATGCTTTATTGATATTAAATCACCTACCTGGATCCCCGCTGTGTCCCTCTGATTCCTTTTTCGGTTTGGATCTTTTGTGGCATATATATATAAACATATATATATATATATATATATATATATATATATATATATATATATATATATATATATATATATATATATATATATATATATATATATATATATTCACTGAAAAAACCATAGGTTTCACACCAGTTATAGTTAGCTGGAAATTTTACTGATATAAAACCATTGAAATTCCCACGTTATAGTTAGATGGACTCACTATAACTTGCGCGTGCAATGCACTGCTGATGACATCACATATTACATCACTCATGACATGGTCAGTGACATCACTTATGACATCACTGATGACACCATCCAGTGAATGTGTGTCTTTCTGAAAAATAAATATATTTTATATATGTATATGTAAAAGTTGATGGAAGAATAAATGTTTAAATAAGTGTCTAAATGGATGGTTTTTAAAAATTGATTGGTTAACTGGCTTAATAAGACATCATCAGCAGTGCATTGCACGCGCAAGTTATAGTGAGTCCATCTAACTATAACGTGGGAATTTCAATGGTTTTATATCAGTAAAATTTCCAGCTAACTATAACTGGTGTGAAACCTATGGTTTTTTCAGTGAATTTCATAGGTTTTTTAAATGCTAATTCCTTTGTATATCGATTTTCTAACCTTTTTTTTTTTTTTACAATTTGCTGTTTTTTTAAAAGTATTCATGTTTTTTTTATATAATTTTTTTTGTTTTGCGCTCTGGGTGCGCGCTCCGGGAAGCTTTCAGCTAAGCTCTCCGGTAAGCTTTTCCGTGAGCTCATCTGAAAGCGCACCCAGAGCGCAACTGTCGTTCGTGAAAAAAAATATGAATGAAAAGTTAATAATAATGCAAAACATTTCGTACCATACAAATAAAATTAGTTTTTTTTAATAAGGAAAATGATTATGCATTTCTGTAAAAGTTTGATGACGTCACTTCGGCGCGCAACGTAAGTGCCCTCGGAAGCGCCTACGTTCGCGGCGCGTAAACGCACGCAAAAGCGCCTACGATCGCGCCACGTTTGCGCCCCGGAAGCGCCTACGATCGCGCTGCGTAAACGCACCGGAAGTGCTCCGGAGCGCGCAGCGTAAACGCGTCGGGTCATGTGACCCTCAAAAAACACTTTTCATTGGTTGCTAACAGTTTTTTTTTTACAATGAATGAAATCCCCACCCATTTCCTTCACTTCTTCTTTCACTTTTGTGACTGAAAGACCTGCCTTTTTTGCTGTTGCATATTTCTTGATTAATCATGGCTGCCAGACCATCCAGCAGTGAAGATGACTCCAATGATTTCATTGATGAAGAGCCTCCTCAGCCGAAGGTCAAAGAACATTTCATCTGGAAATTTTTTAAGTTTCCAGCAGACCAGAAAAAGGTGAATGCACCAAAAGTAGAGTGCAGGATCTGCAAACAGGTCCTGTCACGGGGTAACCCCCAAAAAAAGTATTCTTTTGGCAACTTCACCATGATTCGCCATGTGGAGAGGAGGCACCCCCAGAATTTTGCCCGGGAAAGTGTCAGGGCTCTGGCACAAGAGGTTCCCAAAGATGGGGCCTCTACATCAACAGGAGGAGCAACTTCTTCTGGGAGAGAGCAATCGCAGGAGCAGGTGGCAAACATACAACCTGCATTTAATCATGGGGTCGTCAAATGCAGATACTGCAATCAACTCCTCACCTATGGGGAGCAAAGTGTCCTGCTCATGGTTCGAGCATTGGAGAACCATCGCTGCCCTTCCCACCCGTAATTTTTTTCTTTTCTTTTTGCTCCTGTTGAGCAGTTTCCATTCCCTGTTTTTGTTCCTGTTCAGTTAAAAGAAGAAAACCAAAAGTTCTTTTCAGAACTACCTCCAATTCTCATCAAAGAGCTATATTCTTAAAAAAATGAAGAGTAAGTGAAATATAGTGCATTGATAATTGAAAGGAGAATGAGTAAGAAAGAACAGAAAGGTATGAGAGGTGAAAGGAAGTGAAGTAGGAGGAATGAAAGAAGGTGAGTGTTAGAAAAGAAAGTTATGACACAGTGAATAAACTGGAGGCCTCATTTCTGAAAAGTGACGCATCGCTACGTGAAAACAGCGATGCGTCACTTTTCTGGACGCACTCCTTATGACATTCCAGATATGTCATATTTAATATATGACTAATCAATTCGCAAGGAGTTACAGATATGTCAGTATTTCTGACGTATCTGTAAACACAAAAGTAACGCATTGCTGGAGTGCGTCACAAAAGTGACGCAACTCCAGTAATGTGTCCTTTCACATGGAAAAAGCACCATGTGAAAGGTTTGCTGTGAAGCAGGCGCAAGATTTTGGCGCAACAGCATCCTAAAAAAGACGCACTGCGTCATTATTACCAAGCTTTTTGCAGGGGAACACCCCCTCTGCATGCATTATACCTGACACTATTTTTAAAAAGTGACACATCTAGGTACATGGGTCACTTTTTAAAACTCTGCGCCACATTATATCTGCGTCAGGTATAATGTATGCAGAGGGGGCAATCCCTCGCAAAAAGCTTGGTAATAACGACGTACTGAAATCTATGCGATTTCTCTGCGTCACTTTTAGGATGCTGTTGCGTCAAAATCTTGCGCCTGCCTCGCGTCACTTTCATGTTTACAGATATGTGAGAAATACTGACGTATCTGTAACTCCTTGCAACATGATTCGTCATACATTAAATATGACACATCTGGAATGTAATAAGGAGTGCGCACAGAAAAGTGACGCATCGCACCAGCAGTGTAATAAAATGTGCCTCGTTGCACTATATTTAAAGGATGCAACAGCATCCTAAAAGTGACGCAGTGAAATCTCAAACATTTCACTGCGTCGCTATTACAAAGCTTTTTGCGGGGGAACACCCCCTCTGCATGCATTATACCTCACGCAGATATAATGTGGCGCTTGATTTTAAAAAGTGACCCATCTACCTAGATACGTCACTTTTTAAATATAACGCAACGAGGCACATTTTTTTACACCACTGGTGCGATGCGTCACTTTTCTGTGCGCACTCCTTATGACATTCCAAGTAACGCATTGCTGGAGTGCGTCACAGAAAAAAGCACCATGTGAAAGGGCTTGCGTCAGTCTAACACCTGCTGTAAAGCAGGCGCAATATTTTGACGCAACAGCATCCTAAATGTGACGCAGTGAAATCTCAAAGATTTCACTGCGTCGCTATTACAAAGCTTTTTGCGGGAGAACACCCCCTCTGCATGCATTATACCTGAAGCTATTTTTAAAAAGTGACGCATCTAGGTACATGGGTCACTTTTTAAAACTCTGCGCCACATTATATCTGCGTCAGATATAATGTATGCAGAGGGGGCATTCCCCCGCAAAAAGCTTGGTAATAACGACGTACTGAAATCTATGAGATTCCTCTGCGTCACTTTTAGGATGCTGTTGCGTCAAAATCTTGCGCCTGCCTCGCGTCACTTTTATGTTTACAGATATGTCAGGTATACTGATGTATCTGTAACTCCTTGCAACATGATTCGTCATACATTAAATATGACACATCTGGAATGTCATAAGGAGTGCGCACAGAAAAGTGACGCATCGCACCAGCAGTGTAAAAAAATGTGCCTCGTTGCACTATATTTAAAAAGTGACGCATCTAGATAGATGCGTCACTTTTTAAATATTGCGTAACAATGCGCATTTTTTTACACCGCTGGTGCGTCACAAAAATTGACGCACAGGCGGCGCAAAACTGGCAGCGCAAGGCCTTCATAAATATGGTCCTGGATTTTCCCCGTGCTCCGTCGGTGCGCGTACCATGCGCTTCCCCCGCGCAAAACGAAAAATAAAATAAAAAATGTAATGCCCCGCAGGACCCTATTTTAGCCCCCACATCAAACCTAGGGGGTCAGAGGGGGTCTACCCTTCCCCCTTATGGTCATTTGCCCCTTTTTTGTTCAAACCCCTTGTGTCTCGATTTTACCGAGACACAAGATGGCGGCCGCTCCAGACTGTTTAGAATGTTTACAGACACCCAAGAGCCAATCAGCTTCCTGCGCGCAAGTCGCGTGTCGCGCCTGGAGCGCACTCCCGTGCGCGCACCGGAGAGCGCCTATAGATATATATATTTTTTTGATCCTAAATTACTCAAAATCCACTGCAGCACATATCTTGAGACATAGCAAAGGCACATCGGGCTACCAGTCCCTTCAATTTTGCCAAGTTTGCTGGAAATCCATTCAGCCGTTCGGGCAAAAAGTGAAATCAACCGCCCTATGGAAATTTACATGCCCAGACGTGGGTCCCAGGCACTCCACACCACTGGAATCAAGCTAGCCGGGCTGATGAGAGGTGTTACCTCGAAACCGGTCCGGTCCTCGGATGCTTGATTCCGTTCTGGGAAGGACATGGCTTTTGTAGTTCGGACTGGACTGTTCCCATGGGGCACAGGGTCAGAGCTGATTTGCATATCGCCATTGTCTAACCCAGGGTGGTGTGGAGTGCAAAAAAACGATGGATTTGGGCCCAGATCTTTGGACTGGGGTGAGTGTGTGACATTGATCCACATTCGGTCCATCACCTGTTGTGTTTGCGTATCTGTAACTCCTTGCAACATGATTCGTCATACATTAAATATGACACATCTTGAATGTCATAAGGAGTGCGCACAGAAAAGTGACGCATCACAACAGCAGTGTAAAAAATGTGCCTCGTTGCACTATATTTAAAAAGTGACGCATCTAGATAGATGCGTCACTTTTTAAATATTGCATAACAATGCGCATTTTTTTACACCGCTGGTGCGTCACAAAAATTGACGCACAGGAGGCGCAAAACTAGCAGCGCAAGGCCTTCATAAATATGGTCCTGGATTTTCCCCGTGCTTCGCCGGTGCGCGTACCATGCGCTTCCCCCGCGCAAAACGAAAAAAAAAAAAAAAAATTTAATGCCCTGCAGGACCCTATTTTAGCCCCTACATCAAACCTAGGGGGTCAGAGGGGGTCTACTCTTCCCCCTTATGGTCATTTGCCCCTTTTTTTTTCAAACCCCTTGTGTCTCAATTTTACCGAGACACAAGATGGCGGCCGCTCCAGACTGTTTAGAATGTTTACAGACACCCAAGAGCCAATCAGCTTCCTGCGCGCAAGTCGCGTGTCGCGCCTGGAGCGCACTCCGGTGCGCGCACCGGAGAGCGCCTATAGATATATATATTTTTTTTTACCTAAATTACTCAAAATCCACTGCAGCACATATCTTGAGACATAGCAAAGGCACATCGGGCTACCAGTCCCTTCAATTTTGCCAAGTTTGCTGGAAATCCATTCAGCCGTTCGGGCTAAAAGTGAAATCGACCGCCCTATGGAAATTTACATGGGGAAAACGCGTTTTGGGACCCCCCTTTTATCTCGGCCCCCGCTTGACGTATCCCCCCCAAACTTTCAAGGAAGGACCCGAGCTCGACGAGGCCATTTTCAGGAAATTTTCATGCAGATTCGTCAACCGGCGCCAAAGTTATTCCAAATAGAATTTTGAGATTTAACATTGAAAAAAATCCTAACTATAACTACCTACTGGCGACCGCCAGTAGGTAATATATATATATATATATATATATATATATATATATATATATATATATATATATATATATATATATATAGATATTCACAGAAAAAACTATAGGTTTTACACACGTTATAGTTAGGAAGTAGCATTTAAAAAACCTATGAAATTCACTGAAAAAACCATAGGTTTGACACATGTTATAGTTAGCTGGAAATTTTACTGACATAAAACCAATGAAATTCCACGTTATAGTTAGTTGGACTCACTATAACTTGCGCGTGCAATGCACTGCTGATGACGTCACATATTACATCACTCATGACATGGTCAGTGACATCACTGATGACACCATCCTTGTGACATAGTGACAGACCTCCTTTTACTGTAATGTAACCCTTGAGACACATATTCAAAAATAGAAACTGAAATTTAAAAAAAAATGGAGATACCTATATCAGTTACAACAAGCAATTCAGTAATTCCACCAACAGTTCTATATAGTCACTCATACATATACTCACTCATCATATGAAGTGATACACCTATACATCCTGTTACACACCGACAGTCATCCAAAAGTTACTCACACACATATTCACACGTGCAAATAAACTATTGAACATCCATTTATTTGAATATAGAGTTATACACACACTTCCACCTTACTTCTATTGAAAATTGCACATATTTATTCTCTTAAACAATCACTTATAGAAACACATACTTATTTAAACAGGAACTCTTACAATCTCTTACTCTCACATATACTCACTTATATACATCAATATTCATATATACTAGATTAAAACATATGTAGTTACTGATAAAGACACTAGTGAGACAGTCATTCACTCACTAACAAACACATATAGACACTCATCCACCCATACAGTCCTGTACATATGCTGTCTTCAAAACACATACAAACAGAGAGTCAGTCACTCATGCATCTATGTGTTAAGTAATACCCCCACCAAACCATATAGACACTCATACTGATACTAATAAAAATATCTAATAACCCATATACATACGCATGTAGCTACTTACCAACACATGTAGCCACTTATACACAAAGTGAAACACTAATATATATATTTAAATATTTAAACATAACTCACTAATATTTATTTTTCAGAAAGACACATATTCAATGGATGGTGTCATCAGTGATGTCATGAGTGATGTCACTGACCATGTCATGAGTGATGTAATATGTGACGTCATCAGCAGTGCATTGCACGCGCAAGTTATAGTGAGTCCAACTAACTATTTTTTTTTTTTATTTTTTTTTTTAAACCTTTATTTGGAGACAAGTAGGTACAAGGGAAAAGCATACAAAACAGAACTACATATGGAGACACGAGGAAGTACAGGGCAAGGCATCAGTCAATACAAGGAGCAACAGCGAAATGTGCAGGAGATATTAAAATACAATGAGCCAGCATGGACAGGCGAGCCAATAAGACAATGCAATATGAATACAGTACAGTAGCGGAGAACACGTGAGCCAGAGGGGACACAAGTATGAGGAGCACTGGATAGAGGGGTGCCGCGCAGGGGTACAATCCGAATTCCCGATAAAAATACCTGTCCGAAGGGAGACTCCCACCCCTCAATAGCTCTCAGGAACAGGAGACAGTCAGTCCCCCCCCCGATATCTGAAGGGCAGCAGGTGTCGTGTAAAATCCCAGCCCATCCCGTTGTCATCAGCCTATCCCCTCACGGTCCTCAAGTTCAGAATCAGAGTCCCGCGCAGCTCTGGTCAGGAGGTACACCTGGAGCGGACTCCAAAAGTCCTTTGGTCTGCATCGAACAGGCATCAATTCAGAATAGATATTATACTGATCCTGACAGTAAATGAGGTCAGTCACCCAGTCCTGAAAGCGCGGCACCCTACCACGACCCCAACAGCAAGCAACCCTACGCTTAGCCAACAACAGGGCAACGCCGACAAATCTACGGTGAGAGGCAGGTACGTCCTTAGTGAAGCCAAGTAACATCACCACGGGGTCAAACGCCACCCCATCCTCCGCCATAACCTGCAGGGCCTCATGAACCTGAGCCCAATATTCCAAAACCCCCGCACAACTCCAAGCCAAATGCAAAAAGTCAGCGCCTTCCGCTCGACACCTAGCACACCTGTCATCCTCCGCCAAATGAAACCGCAGTTTCCTCGCCGGGGTATAGTAGTACCTCTGAACAAACTTGTAATGGATAATTTTAAGGCGACAACTAGAAGAGACATTGGCCGTGAGCCCGCAACAATATTTCCACTGCTCGTCTGTAATAGGAGCACCTAATTCGGCAACCCACTGCTCGCGCACCCGATTGGTCGGGACCGATCGCTGTCGGCGAATAGCCCCGTATAACTTCGACACCAGGTGTCGCCCATCTGAAACCAGCAGCACATGGAGGGGGAGGGTTACCCCAGGCTCCGAAGGATAGTCCGGTAGCAGAGCACGCATGCCCTGCCGCAGGCGGACAAAGTAGAACAGGTCTAGAGGGGAGCAAGCAGCCGAACCGAAGAAATGAGCCTGCGTGCGAAAGGCACCTTCATGAAACAAGTCGCCCCACGTAAGAATACCTAGCCGCTTGCACATTCGCTGAAACCCCGTCTCCAACAACAGCGACAGATCCGGATGATAAGACAGAGGCAAGGCCGGCGAGTAGAGAAAGGAAACGTCTAGCAAATGAGCCGTCCGCTTCCAAGCATCCACCGTGCATGTCACCGTCGTGCGGGGCGTTTCCACATCTGACACCTTGCCCAAAACCATCCCCTCCAGTGGGAGCGGGTGGGCGACCCAATGCTCAGCAGCAATCTGGGGCATGAATGGCGTGGGGCGCATCCAATGATAGGCATAGTGCGCCTGAGCGCTGAGATAATAGAGTTCAAAATCAGGGACGTCGAAACCGCCATCAGCATAAGGCAACGTAAGGGTAGCCCAGGCCACCCGTGGCTGCTTGCCCCCCCAGAACAATCGAAGAAGCTCAGAACGAAGTCTACGAAAGAAATAAGCACCAGGATGATATGGGAGGTTTTGAAAGAGATAAAGAAAGCGGGGCAGAACCACCATCTTGATAAGAGACGCCCTGCCAGCCATGGAGAGGGGTAAAGACATCCACCTGGTGACATCATCCGCCAGTTTAGTAATGGCCACACCATAGTTGAGCCGAACCGCATCTCCTCTATCTAAGGATACGACAATACCAAGATAGCGCAACTCCGAGTCACACCACTCCAGAGGGTAGTCAAGGGGAAACCTGGCCACCGCAGATGTGAGGGGGAAAAATTGAGATTTCCGCCAGTTGATATGAACCCCGGATACGCCACCAAAAGCGACCAGCTCCCGCAGGAGCGAATTAAGGTTGTTCTCAGGGTCCTTGACATAGAGTGTGACATCATCAGCATATAAAGAAATGCCGACCTGCCGCTGAAGACAATTAAAGGCGCTCTGCTGATGAAACTGACGTATCCTACAGGCCAGCGGCTCAATAGCGATAGCAAACAAGAGGGGTGAGAGGGGGCAACCCTGTCGGGTCCCTCTCGTGAGAGGGAACGAGGGGGACAGCACCCCATTCACTACTACCCTCGCCATCGGATCAGTATATAGAAGCTTAACCCAAGAGATGAAAATCCTGGGGAAACCCATCCGACAAAGAACATCAATAAGGTAGCCCCACTCGACAGAGTCAAACGCCTTAGTGGCATCAAGAAAGACAGCGGCAACCGGGACAGCGGGATCGATGGTCGACACAAGCGAGAACAAAGTACGAAGATTGTGAGAGGTGGCGCGACCGGGCACAAATCCCGACTGATCAGGCAACACGATAACGGGCATGAGTTCGGCTAATCTCACCGCCAAGACCTTCGCGAGAATTTTAACATCGCAGTTGAGCAATGAGAGGGGCCTGTAGGAGCCCACATCCAGTGGATCCTTACCCGGCTTGAGCAGCGACGTGATGGCGACCTCCCGCATGGAGCCCGGAAGGCGTCCCTCCTCCAGAGACTCCTCAAACACTTCACGGAGCACAGGGGCCATAATGTCAATATAACACTTATAAAATTCAGCAGGAAGGCCATCCAGCCCGGCGGCCTTCCCATTAGAAAGAGACATGATGGCATTCCTGACCTCCTCCTCCTCCAGGGGCCTGCCTAAGAACTCCCGATGGCCATCCGATAGCCAACAGAGCGCCAACTCGTCGAGGAAGCCACCGTATCGAGTCTCACCCGTCTGCTGAGTCGTGTAAAGGTGTGCATAATGATCAATAAAAGTGCGCTGAATCTCCGATGTATCTCGACAGCGAGTGCCATCCGGGGACACCAATTCCAACACGTCCGACCCATGTCTAGGATGTCTAGTAAGGGCAGCGAGGACCTTACCGGGCCGCTCCCCTTCGCAGTATCGCCTCGCCGTCCAGTATTTCCCCCTGTGCTTAGCCTCCCGAGCAGCCTCCTCCTCGTACTCGGAGAGCTTAGTGCGGAACTGTGCCAGAAGAGCGGGGTCCGAAGTCACCTGCATCCTGCGCTCCAAGTCTCGCAAGTCAGCCTCCAACCTCTCGAGGGTCCGAACAATCAGACGGAGCACTCCACAACTTTTAGAAATAGTGACGCCCCGGATCGTAACCTTGAATGCCTCCCATATTACCTCAATGCTCTCCACAGAGCCCTTGTTTCTAGGGAAGAACGCCTCCACCTCCGCACCGAGTTCCTCCTTGAACACCGGGTCAAGCAAAGCAGTCGGAAACAAACGCCAAGGCGGGCGCGGCCTGTGTAACCCGGGGACGGACAAATCAACCTTCACCGGACAGTGATCAGAATACGTCCGAGCCAAATGTGAGGCCCCTCTTAGGCCAGCCATCAACCCTCTAGAGAGAAGTACATAATCCAGTCTCGCCCATGAACGAGCATGTGTGGTGTAATGGGTGCCCTCCCTAGCGGTAGGGTGGGTGAACCTCCAGCTGTCAACCATCCCAGCCTCCTCCACTATCCCCCGCAGCACATCCCTTGCCTGTACATTGTACTGAGGGCTACCCTCCGATCTGTCCATCTGGGCCTGAAATGCAAGATTAAAATCACCCCCCCACACAATGTGAGTAGCATCCACAGCAAGAACATGACCCCACAGAGTGACAAAAAAGATTGGCGTGTCAACATTGGGAGCATAGCAATTAACAAACAGTACAGTCGTCTGCCCAAGCCGTCCCCACAGCAGCACGTAGCGCCCCTCAGGGTCCCCCATAGATCCAAGTTCCTGGAATGCAAGCGACTTCTTAACAAGGGTAACAACCCCACGAGCATAAGAAGAGTATGAAGCAAACCCCCTGGCCGCAGCCCACCTTCCGCCGAAAGTGGGGGAGGGAGCGGGACGCAGATGCGTCTCCTGGAGAAAAGCAACCTGAATAGCATGCCTGTCCAAATACTGTATCACACTGCGACACTTCCTGGCATCATTAAGGCCCCGTACATTCCAGGACAAAATCGAGATCTGATCCACAACAGCAGTTGACATCACGTAAAGTAAGGGCCCCGCAGGACCCTATAACCATATACAGGGCATCCAACTACCAGCAACAGCCATTGATAGGTCCGCGCCTCAGGGCACGGGCAGACCTCCACATACGCTCCATACATTTCCCAGTAATCTCCAAAACAACCAAACAGGAACACAACAACACCCCCCCAACCGACCCATCCACGCAGCAAGCCCTCGGGACAGCCTACGCGCCGCGCGCCGCCAAGCCATTCCACACGGCCCTCATCATGCACACGTGCTACGCTCGCAGAGTGCGCCCCGGCACGTGGCAGCCCAAAATGGCGGCCGGCGCACTCGGGCCCAAAATGGACGGGAGCACGGATCCCAGAACCCGTCCCGTAAGATAGGAAAGTGGAACAGCCCGGATAGCGGGCGCCCCGACATGTCCGTGCACTCAAACAACAGTAGCAGCTACCAAGGCGAACCAAAAGTCCCAGGCAAACAGACATGGACAGCTTCAACCCCCCCCCATCCACCCACCTGACACCACCCCAACTATCAGGCCACATACACCCCTCCCCCCCATCCCTCAACACACATCCAGTCAACCAACATAGGACTAGAATCCAAACAAAAGGTAAATATGGGGCACACCCTCCGGGGAACCTTCCAGAGGTGCACGACGCCACTCCCTCACGCCACGCCAGTGTCCGCGCCAACGAGTATCAGGCGGCCCCAGGCGCAGCGCGGGGGGGTGGGTGCCCAGAGCGCGACATCCCATAACACCATCCCGCGGTGCCATCCCAACCCCACAAAAACAGCAAAACGCACTCACTCATCATGATACAGACATAACCCACGCATCAGCAAAAAAAATCAAATACGGACAATGGCTAGGCCAAAAATACTGAGAAGGAAGCCAGCAGGCCCCAACACAAAAAGTTACATATCCACAATACTACAAAAAACGGGAAGAAGATAGACAAAGTCCAAAGTCACCAGAATCAGGCGACCTCCTCCTCAGCAGCCGAATGTTCACCCTCCGGATCTCGATCGTCACCACGATCCGCAGCAGCGCGCTCGCGCTGGAGGCGCTTCGCAAAGTCCTCAGCATGCTGTGGGTTGGTGAAAAAATGTTGTTTAGCCTGGTGCGTCACTCGAAGTTTAGCCGGATAAAGCAAGGCGTAGTCCACTTGAAGGTCCCGAAGCTTCCTTTTCACCCCCAAGAACTTCCGACGCTGGTCCTGTACCATCGGTGTGAAGTCGGGGTACATGGTGAAAGACACCCCTTCGAAGGAGAGAGTCCTGTTAGTGCGGGCAGCCTGAAGAGCAGCGTCTCGATCACGATAATTCAATAGGCGCGCAATGATGGGACGCGGTGCAGCCCCAGAGGCCGGACGAGGTCCCAACGTCCGATGCGCTCTCTCGACTATGAACTGGGACGAAAAAACGTCCGCCCCGATGGCGCCCACCAGTAGCCTCTCCACAAAAGTCTCCATTTTGCCCACATTCGTGGACTCCGGTACACCTACAATGCGTACGTTGTTGCGCCTACTCCTCGCCTCCAACTCCTCGTTCTTGGCGGCGATGACACGCAAAATATTGTCCATTCTCGCCAGCTGGGTGGTATGGGTGGCCGCCGTGTCATCGTGGTCCGAAATGCGCTGTTCCGCCGCCGTCAAGCGCTCCTCATGTACGTCCAATTTCTGAACGACCGCATCCATGCGTGACCATATCTTGTCCACTTTGTCCACTATAGTGGCGAACCCCTGCCTCATCTCCTGCATCATTTGGGCGAAGTCCGGTGGAGGTGGGTGCGGGACACTCTCAGCGACATTCGGGGGGGGGGACCGTGAAGTTCCAGCTTCCTGGAGCGAACGCGCCCCACGCCTGGCCCCTCCAGAGTCAAAGGACAGTTTGGACTGTTTAGTGTCCGGCTTCCCCATGACGGTGGTACAGACGGGGAACGAGGCAAATGGAAGTCAGGATACAGGTTGGGCAGGGGACCCGGCCAAGCAGAAAGCAGCTCGAATCGTGGGGGCACGAGCAGGCCAGCACGCCCCGCCACACCCACCGATGAGCAAAGGCCGTCGCCGTTCCCAGCCCAAGGTGGCAAACCCCAGAAACCAAGTATTAAATCCGTGGCACTTCCGTAGGCGATGGTATCTGGACAGGCAGATGGGAAAGCCAAGAAAAGTCCGACAACAAGGGAGAGCCAAGCGTCTCGCCCCGCCAGCGATCGGGCCTGGCGGAGATGGGCGGAGCTAGGCCTACACCCCACGTGCAGAGCCCCGGACTGGCATGAACGGCGACGCCGGGCAAGATGGCATCAGACTTCCAGAGCGCGAGTCGGAGAATCTTGGGACCCTCATAACTTCGGCCAGCAACCTCCGAATGGCACAGGATTTGGACCGTGGGTGGACAGACGATATCCCAACCGAACCGTGGGGTCAGTTCAGGGCGCAGCGACGGTAATCAGGATACCTAGGCGGATATTAGCTCCGGGCAGCGGGAGCCTCACGACAGTGCGGCCATTCCGCAGTGCGCCCTCTAGCGCCCCCCGAGTCCAACTAACTATAACGTGGAATTTCATTGGTTTTATGTCAGTAAAATTTCCAGCTAACTATAACATGTGTCAAACCTATGGTTTTTTCAGTGAATTTCATAGGTTTTTTAAATGCTACTTCCTAACTATAACGTGTGTAAAACCTATGGTTTTTTCTGTGAATTTCATTGGTTTTTAAAATGCTAATTCAGAAAAATGTTGTGTATGCAACCTATACTTTTGGTAATAAAGTTCTGGCAATATTTTTTTCGAAAACAAGCCGTTTTCTTCACTGTTCAAGTTGCATAGAGACTCCTTGTAAAGCGATACAGAATTCGAAAGTCTGTACCTTGCCTTTTTTTAAACACATTAAAATTTGTCTGTAAATAAAAATAGCCTTACTAAACTTTTGTGCGCGACCCGGTGTGCGCACTCTCGGCAACAGTTGTCAATAAAATGGATATCGCATTTCCAGGCTTTCGTGCGCGACCGAGTGCGCGCACCTGCCTATATATTTCGTGAAAACTTTGCAATTTGAACTTTCCAAAAACAGCTCCAGGAGCATATTATAAAGGGCGTTTATCGGCTTTCGATCGTGCGCGACCGTGTGCGCGCAACCGCCTATATATATATTTCGGGAAAAGTTCGCGATTGCAACTTATTAAATTTTTTCATACACCCACCATAGAACTTATACTACTCAGAAGATATATTAAATCCGGATATGTTTCGATTTACTCCTTTTCACGTTTTGAAATTGGACCGCTACTTCCAACCAGATACTATCACCGCGTACACGTCCTGAGACGCGCATGTGAAGTCATGTGACTTGAAAACAACACTTCCAATTGGTTCCTAGTAGTTTCTATGCTGCGTCAATACCTACGCCTGCTTCAAACACATGCACAGTTTTGAAGCAGCATGGGCCTGAAAGTCACTGAGTGAAATATCATACATTACAGTCAGCCACTTTCAAGACGCATTCCTTCAGAGGAACACTTACCGTTTATTAGAGGTAGATCGTCCGACTCCACCGGAAAACACCCCTAATAAAAAAGACATATATATAAAATGCGGACTAGCCGCTGTATCGTACTAGCAAACTTTACCTTCAAACTCGTTAGAGTAAACAAAAGGAATTGAACAAAATCAATAGGCCACTGATAGGATCTCTTTTTGACCTTGCTAAAATAGAAACATTAGGAACAACCCCTCATGAGAAATATGAAACTAGTGAAACTAGTGAGAGAAACTGAGCTCAACGCCATCTTGCCCCCTTTTAGGCCCCATCACGAACATAGATAGCCCTACATAGCAAAACGTGATCTTATCGCCTGCCCAACTTCAGATCTGACCCCCCCCTTTTGCTCTCATGTCCTGTCGGAATGTCCGGCTGTAGATTACAATCACATGTTCCATTTGGGAGGGGAAACGACATCAGAGCGACAAATATTAGAAATATACCACACGACAGCAAAATAACAGATGAAAACGTTTTTATTCTTGAACAAACATATATTAAAACAACTATGGAGAACCATTACGCGAATAGTCCGGAGGCGACACCATGCGCCAAGGCCTGTCCCCAGGATGAACCAAGGAATCCGTTCCTGGGACCGTGGCAAAGAGCAGCCGGTCGCCATCGGCCAGAGAAGGCATGGGCCCGACCCGAGATGTAGTTCTCTTCCCATTCTCTTCCTCTTTCGGCGCCTTGCAGGCCACGAGGGGGGGATGTCTTGCATAGGCCTCCGACCCCCCCCCCCCTCTCTTCATCGCCTGGTCCGGCCATAACAAATGTCAGCAAAACGCCGTGGGGTACACTGGGAGGGAGAGACGGCGCGGACGATAATCTTTCGGCGCCTTGCAGGCCACGAGGGGGGATGTCTTGCATATGCCTCCGACCCCCCCCTCTCTTCATCGCCTGGTCCGGCCATAACAAATGTCAGCAAGACGCTGTGGGGTGCACTGGGAGGGACAGGCGGCGCGGACGAGCCTCTCCCGCCTCCCCACGTGCAGGCCCCTCACCTGCACCCCCAACGCTCCACGCACCCGTCAAAGGACTCATCCACTCTTGCGGTGCAGCAACGCTCCATGCACCTGGCAAAGGACTCGTCCACTGTGCCGGTGCAACGATGCTTCGCCCGACAGGCTTGAGTCCATCAGCTCCTGCAACCCAGTGACTGCCGGTGGTTGCAGATCTCCTAAAAATGGCGGTCGACTTTGCAGGAATGGGCCTGGCGTGAAAAGTTGGCCTGGTCACCTGTTAACCAGAAAACGGGCCCCTGTCTTTCCTTTCAAAATGCTGCCAACAATATTATATCAAACTCTGCATCGGTACTTACTTATAAATGCAGAAACAACTCAATTAACACAAGGGCTCTTTTCAGAGCCACCTTATATCAAAGCACTCAAACTTCTCATTTATCTCCATTTTCACACTTTTGTAAATAGGTGTGCGCGCCCGAGTGCGCACACCCCGCAACTTTTTCGAGAAAAAAAAATATATATATAAATATAAATATAAATATAAATATAAAAATATATATATTTTCGCTTTTAAGGACCTTACTGCACACCCTGAGAAAACCTACGCAGCAAAACAATCTCTACCTTCTCCCCTTTCCATGTTCCAACGCTTTGAAATGACAATATATTTACTCGCAGTGACAAAATGGCGGTCAACACTTCCTGATTTCCTTCAAATCGAACGTTAACAGACGTCACGCAGCAAAAAAAAATTCCGCTCACGCGCAGCCACTTGGGTGCGCGCACGCATGCGCACCTATAGATATATAATTGACTTTAACTTTAATTTTCTCAACAACTACTAAATGGATTTACACCATTCCAAAAAAAGCGTAATCTGCGAGCCGGACTGTACAGTTTTGCCAAATTTCTTATAAATCCATTCACCCGTTCGACCTGTAGCCGACCTGTAGCCGAGTCTAAAGGTCCTATGGAAAATAACATGGAGAAAACACGTTTGGGACCCCCCTTTTATCTCAGCCCCCACTTGACCAATCCCCCCCAAACTGTTAGAGAAGGAGCGCAGCGGACTGAGCCATCTTCTTTGAGAAATTCGCTAAGATTCTTCAACCAGGGCCAAAGTTATTCCAAATAGAATGTTGAGCATTTCCTATGGAAACTAGTAGGTCCTAACTATAACTACCTACTGGCGACCGCCAGTAGGTAATATATATATATATATATGTATATATATATATATATATATATATATATATATATATATATATATATATATATATATACTGGCGATAGCCAGTAGGTATATATAGTTAGGATAGGACCATGTCATGAGTGATGTAATATGTGATGTCATCAGCAGTGCATTGCACGCGCAAGTTATAGTGAGTCCGACTAACTATAACGTGGGAATTTCAATGGTTTTATATCAGTAAAATTTCCAGCTAACTATAACTGGTGTGAAACCTATGGTTTTTTCAGTGAATTTAATAGGTTTTTTAAATGCTAATTCCTAACTATAACTGGTGTGAAACCTATGGTTTTTTCAGTGAATTTCATAGGTTTTTTAAATGCTAATTCCTAACTATAACTGGTGTGAAACCTTTGGTTTTTTCAGTGAATTTCATAGGTTTTTTAAATGCTAATTCCTAACTATAACTGGTGTGAAACCTATGGTTTTTTCAGTGAATTTCATAGGTTTTTTTAATGCTAATTCCTAACTTTTTATTCATACTCATACCTATGTGTTTTTTAGTGAATTGCTAAAGTATGTTTTTGTAAAAATGAACACTATAATGTATATTGAGATAATATTTTTAATTTAAAATATTTTTTTTATATTTCGCTTTCGGTGCGCGCACCGGTGCGCGTACCGTCAGCGCACTAACAAAAAAAAAAGAAAAAAAAATGAAGGAGGGACTGTGTAATAGATAGTAAGACAGATAAAAAGTGTAAAAGGAAGTAACTGAGAAAAGAAAAATGAATAAGGGAGCAAAAGAAAGAAGAAATAGGAAGAAGACTAAAGCAGAGGTTAAGGGAGATTGTAAATGGATGTTGAAAGTAAAAGGAAGGACAGTTAAGTATGGGAATGTCAGGTAGTGACGGAATCAGAGGAAAAGAATAGCAGTGATTGAGGGCAAGTAAATATCAGTGAATATAAGTAAAGAGGGGTGAAAGAGGGTACATGTAAGTGAATAAGGGTAACACATGGGGAGTAATAGAGACAAAGAAGAGAGAGAGTAAAAGAAGGACTGTCACAAAGGGACTAAGTGAACCAGTAAAAAAGGTAAGTGAAGGAGTGTGCATAGGCAGAAGTACTGAAAGAAATTGAATGTGGTCGGAAGTAAACATGGAACAAAAGAATAAGTGAGGGAAGCAAAGTAAGGAAATAGGGGTGCGGTAGGGTGACAGAAAAATAGTGAAAATAAAACAAAAGGTGATAACAAAAAAGATTTTGTAAACACACTTACCATATAATCAATGCAAACTTGTATCTATGAAAGATAAAAGAAAAAACACGTTATAATTTCTTAAAAATATATAATAAAATAGAAACAACAGTTCATGAGGTTTAAAAATCTACAAAAGTTTACTAAGAAATGATGCAATAGTGAAGGATACAAAAACAGAAAGAAAGTAATGTAGAAAGAGAAAAAAAAAGGAAAAAGAAATAGAAAGAGAACAAATTCCTAAAGGTAAATAAGATACTAAAAGAATGTAAGATATCAAATCAAAATCAGTAAAGATAAGAAAATAAAAGAAAAATGAGTGAAAAGGAGAGAAGTCTGATTGAGAAACTATAAATAAAAAAGAGGAATAGAAGATGATTGAGAGTGAGTGAAGTAAAGTAACAGAGTGAAGGGATGAAAGGAATGAAGTTAGTATAGAACGATGGATAAAACAGGAGTGAGAGAGTAAGTACACAGAAAGACAAAAGGAAGAACTAAGTGAACTACAGTACAATGGATGCGAAAGAAAAAAAAAGGAGAAAAAGAAAGAGAGGGTTAGGAAACTAAAGCAGTGGTACTGTGAGAATATGAAAAAGATAAAAAGTGGTGGAAGGAACAGAGGAAATGCAGACAGTTCCTATTAGATTAAGAAGTTGTGAATGAAGTGCACTAAAGAAACAGCGATGAAAAAAGAGTGTAAATTAGTAAAGAGAGGTAAATAAGGGTGAAAAAGAAAATGAGTATAAGACAATGTGAACACAATATAAATTACACAATGCAAACTACACAATAACTTCTACAATATGTTACATTATTTATTTTTGCTGTTCTCAGAATATATTGAATTTCACTTAAATTAGTGAGATCAAAGTCTTCATCATATAACAGCGGGAAAAAAAAAACACAATCTAAAAGATTGTGTTTAAAAAAACCCATTCAAACATACATCTCATATAAGTACACTAATCTTTGATTCACTTACTTTTCCGTGAGACCAAATTGCAGATAGTGAAGGTCCTTTTGGTGGAAAAAAGTCTGCTGTGCTCTATAACTTCCATTTCATCGACTTCCTATGAAAAAAGATCTAACAACATCATATGTTACACTTTCCTCACGGCCAATTTGTGTCAGATATATCAGTATTTTTTACTTTGAGATCCACTTAAAGTATCTACATGAGATTGCAGATAGTGAAGGTCCTTTTGGTGAAAAAAAGTCTGCTGTGCTCTATAACTTCGATTTCATCAACTTCTAACAACATCATATCTTACATTTTCCTCACGGCCAATTTGTGTCAGATATATCAGTATTTTTTACTTTGAGATCCACTTAAAGTATCTACATGAGATAAATAATTTCAAATATTAGATTAACTAACTAACTAACTAACTTTTATTAACTATTCCCGTCTTCAAAGGCCAATTCCCTTTACTAAAACTTTGGTTTTAAAAACACTAGATAAGAATTTGTAGAGTCATAAGGCAAACGTTGTTTATAAGTTAAATGAGAATCATTGCAGTAACTCCATCCATTTTCAGATTTTAAGTAGCATGTATAATGTCCTGAGGTGGTCGAAGATCCATCATGATAAATAATAGCTTCAGTTGTAAAGGTCCTTCCAGAAATTGATAACTGAGAAGCCACAAAATTTTTGATAGAAGTTGTCAATTTAGTTCCATCAGGTCTACATCGTTGGAAAACTAAAATAATATACTGCCCATACCTTTGTATAAATAATGTGGACAGCATTGTACAGTTACATTGGGTACACACCATATTATGATCTGCTGCTTTAACTAGATTTTTAAAAGACACTGATTTACAGTCTGGTAAAGTCAAATATATAAATCTTTCAGTGTCTATTGTAGTAGTACTTGATAAACTACAATTGTGGCAGTCATGCTGCCATTGATAAGAAAGACTGAAAAGATTATCTACATCTACACCTTCATCTTCCAAAACACCAAACATATACATTAAAAATTCCTGACAATCCTGCTGAATGTTCTGTGAAAATTTATCTTGACCAGAACACAAATCTAAAATATTTCGAATTTCTGTTACACTTTCTATTTGTGCTGTAACACTGCTACATTTCTGAAACACAGAATTCAATAAACCACACAATCTTTGATCCCGATTTTCAACAATCTGTTCTTGTAAACTTTTAAGAAAAAAAACAACATTAACCACTACATTAGCATAGCAGTTGACACCAGAACTGTTTTCAAACTGAAATCCAACAACATTTTCTCCACAATTCTTTTTCTTCCTGTTTTCAATTACAGTTTTCTCTACTTTTTGTCTTTTTGCAACTACCTCACTACAATTATCCTCATTTCTTCTTTTTCGGCCTACCACACGTTTTTCAAACAGAGGATATTGAGGCAAATGTGGAGCATACTCTCTTCTTAACCTATTGTATTCTTTAACACAATCTAGATCGGCAGAAATCTTTGTCTCATCACACGCAATCAAGTACAATCCTGATAAAGTTCTGACTCGAGATAATGCCACATATGCCATACCCTCTTTAAACACAGATCTTCCAATGTTCACCAATGCACTATCTACACTTAAACCTTGAGATTTATGAATTGTCACTGCATACGCCAAACAAACAGGAAACTGTTTTCGGCGAACATATAAGTCTTTTACAAGTAAAAATCTAGCAGAACAACGACTTATTTGTTGTACTTGTTCAATGCCATCAAATTTTATTTTTAAAAATTCAATTCCATCTCTATTTCTGTAATTCACAAAATCAACAACATAACCCATTGCTCCATTTACCAGACCGCTTTCAACATTTAAATTCCTTCTCAAAATGATACGACAATTTAAACACACATTCAGAGTCTTTTCAAAACCAGCTGTTTTTGAAATACTTTTCTCCAATGAATGCAATTTAGTTTTCAAATTTTCTGACAAAACAATTGTTGCACCCATATGCTCTATTTTATCTATTGCTTCCAGTTTCACAATCTCTTCATTTTCTAAGTCTAACATTTTTTGATTGAAGATGGAACATTCTTGCAGAGTTGGCATCAAACATATCCCAGATTTCTTCTCAGTCATTTTTTTAAAAATATTCTCTGGAAGAATGTTTTCATTTGCATACAAATTTGAAATTAATCGACTATGCAAAGCTTTTTTCCCTTTCTCAGTCATTTTTCCAATTCTTACATCTTGTAGAATATTTTTATAATCTTCATCCTTGGCCTGTCGCATATTTTGAAGCAGTTCAGCATATTTAAAATTTAGCCATATATTAACATTTCCAATGCTTCCAAGGGACTTCCTGGTATCTTCATGCGTGAGCATTTTAAACACTGGTTGTCCTTTTACTGGAGTCAACTGCAATAGATCTCCAAAAACAATAATGTGTTTTCCTCCAAATAACACATCATAGTCTGTTTTAAGAATTTCTTGCATTCTCAAATGCACAAAAGCAAGCATTAGATTTGAGACCATGCTTACTTCATCTATGATAAGAAGTTTCATTTTCTTCAAGACTCTTGAAACTTCAGAACACGCATCTCCAGATAGCTTGTTGTAATGCAATTTATTATCATGTTCAACTGGCAGCATCAATAAACGATGTAGAGTAATCCCTTTAATGTTATGTGCTGCCAGACCAGTTGGAGCAGTTACAACACAAGACAGTGGTGAATCAGTCCTTTTCTGCAGATAACTTGCAACGGCTTTAATTAGAAAACTTTTTCCTGTCCCCGCTTCTCCACTTACATACAGTCGGACAGGGTCAAATAATATACATGAGCACTCTTTTTTCTCATGTCTGAATCCATGTTCAATCTGCTCTGTGACTTCATCATATATCTTTTTCTGCTCAATGTTTAGTTGCGTTACCAAATCTTCTAAGTTAACTCCATCCTCTTGAGCTTGTTCCATAGCTCTTTCCACCTCATCCATGGCAGTGGCAGCTTCATTTTGGATAATTGGTCCTCCTAGTGGATCCTGGCTCAATGAAGTAGAACTCTGACTATCTTGAGAACTGTTTCTAGCTATCTCTTCAGCAATTGTGGTTTCTTGCTCCATTTCTTCATTCAACATTTGCAGATAATTTAGAAAAATAGGACATTCTATGGTATCCTTAGTTGCATTAAAAGAGTCTTCATAACAGAGAAAATCTCCAAGTAGTTCCTCTTCTGTACGCCATGGCTTAAAGAGTTGCAAAAGAGCTAAATAGTAAAATTCTCTTTTGTCTGGAACTTCACAACTCAATTTTCGATGATTAATCAAATGGCCTTTTTTCTGCTTCACTAGACATCCTTCATAGCCAATGAGTGCATATTTTCCATTATTGATATCTTCTGTGATGTTCCTCTTATAACTGTAGTTTTGAAGAACTTCATACAAACATGTGTTCTCAAGGTGAGTACTTCTATTTGGATAGTATGTATCCAACATATTTGTCTTCAAAATATCTGTACTGTTTGGTTCTTTTTCCGCCAAATATTCAATTTCTTGTACAGATTTCAAAACTCGGTTTCGTGTTGCAGCAAGACCAAGACTCACCCAAATGATTGTTCTTGATTTGGCATAGAGACTTGCTGATGATAACCGATCAGAACATTCATATGCTCCAATTTCTCGATGCGACAACATCTTCAGACTGAAACTGTATAATTTCTTGCTTAGACTCTTTTCATGTGAAATGTCCTCCCACATTTCCTTCAGTTCTGTCTTTTCTTTTTTGGTGATGTAAGATGTCACATATCGAGCCACAGCAATAGAGTTGTCAGCAACGAACTGAATATCCATGTTAGCATTCCACATGGACAAAATCACTGGGTTGTAATCGTTGATGTACTTAGATTCTTCATTTCTTTTCAAATTATATGTGTTTTTGGGAGATTTTCTCGTCACAGTATGTCGTAGAGATGACATCAAATTATTTACTCTTCCTTTAGAAATCACTGGTCGAGGAAATGCAAAACGACATTTCGTGTAGTACTTTTCCTTGTTTTTAAATTTTCGACGACAGTACTTTCCACAACGATGAGATTGAAAACGTAAAACTTGTTGCCTTAAATTGTTTTCTTCAGTAGATTTTGGAACAGCACATGTTGAATACTCTTCAATGAAACTCATCACTGTTTCATCTGAATCTGATCCAAATTTGGGTGCATCTTTAATCCACAACAACATATGTATATGAGGAGCACCTCTCGCTTGATATTCCTTCCTCCAAAAGAAATCCAAAACCTCTCCAAGGGGAGGATTTTTTTTGTTGGTAATAAAAGACATCATAGCTTCAAATCTATGATTAAAATATCTGCAAACATTCACTGGATCTAAAGAACACAGTTCTCCTGGTGTTTTCAATTCTATATTTGGTATGTTTTCATTTGCCTCTCGTAGAAATTGAAGTAAATCGTCCCATGCATACTCAGCACAGCTAAGAGTGAGGAACCATGTAGGAGTTCCTAAGTTTCTTAGCATACATTTCAATTCTCCATGACGACGAAACCAATACTCGTTGGTTCCACGTTGACATGCCATGAGATTGATTAGCTGAGATTCCAAAATACTGTCTTGCAGATTAACTTTCTCCATAAAGTCCCTTGCACATACATTTTGCAAATGAGGTCCACTTTTTAATATATGATTAACTGCATAAGAAAGCCCAGACAAATCACTTTCAAACAGTAGATGAAATAAATATGGAATGCATTGACGAAACCTTGGATCTTCTGCATATAATCTTAGAGTCCGGTATTCAGCTGCAGGAATTTGAACTGGTCGATCATCATATCGTCCACCACAACCTGTTGGAAATAATTGTGGAAAACAACGAGCTTCCAAACTTTCTTCCCATACACTAATGGGACTTCCTTTTGCTGCCTTCATTTGAAACAAGTCAATTGCATTTCCCATTACTTCTTTGGAATGCAAAGGATGAACAGTATAATGTTCATATATTTCTTCAGTTCTAGACACATCAACTTTTTCAATTTGACCAACTGAAGAATCACTATCTTCTTCTGTAGCTGTTTCCTCTACTCCAACACTTACATGTTTGTAGTACTCATTGTTTTTAACTAAATACAACGTTGCCTTCTTGACTTTTTTAACATCCACTAAATCTTGCCAAATTTTCTTACTCTTTGTTGGAACCCCATTAACTAGAATAACTAAAGGATCTTCTTCTACTCTTTCTACACCAATTGTATTAATATTTTTCTTTACATCTAGAGGCAAATAAACAACTCTTCCCTTTAATCCTCTCAGTAAATCTGATGGAGGCAATTTCCCTGTCTTAGGCTCCATGCGTACAATAGCCTGAAAAGGATGGACACATTGAATCAAAATAGATTCATAAGTATTTAGATCCATCAATTCAGAAGGAATATCTATCAACTGAAGATTATTATAAACTGCTCTTGCAGGCATTCTATTTTCATTTAATTTTTTCAAACAATAAGTGCAAATACGCTGATCCAAACTCAAATCAAAAGAATTCTCCACCAACAAATAACTTACAAAATCCTCCCATTCACTATTATTTTCCAATTCACTTTTTGCATATAAATCAACTAACCTAGTCTGAATTTTATAATGAGTCCGTCGACAACACACACAAGTTACATTAGGCCTCTCACTTGATTTCACCTTAAACTTGATAATTTCCTCATCAAACTTTTCAATACTTGAAATTTGTCCATTATCTTCTGCATTACCATCCATTACTATATCTATTTCTACACTGTCCTCTTTGTTCCCAAAATAACAAAACTCAATTTCTTCACAAATAGTCTTCACATCCACTTCAGATCCATGCAAAAGAGCACTATTTAACTGTTTAAGCTTAAGTGCAGGACTTTTTGCATAATACAACTTCCTCACTAATTTCCTTACGTTATTATGATGCACTGCTAACATCCTAAAATGATGAAAAACACTCCGACAAACTTTTCTAGAAAGACATGCTAGTGAATGCCCTTGCAAACCTGTGCTTTCTCTCACTCTGCAAGGATCTAACTCTTGCAGGATCTTCATTTTTTGTTTGAGACTTTTTTTACTATATGTACGTAAGAAATTTCGAAGCAAATCAATTGATTCCTGTCGCACACTACAAATACTACTGCATTTCCATGTGTACACTGGACCCTTAGTACGTCTCCCTAAAACTTCATCAGCTAACACCTCTTCTGCATCTCTAGATACAAGTTTCTCTTTTTCCATCACACAACTATCTTTCACCTCATATGCACGACCACTGGTGTCAACTGCATGCACCAAATCATTTTCCTGAAAGTAACTCTCCTCATTAAAAAAAGGCTCAGAACTTGAACTATGCATCCATTCACCAGAAAATACTTCACAAAAATTACTCCGATTAATAATTCTTTTCCATCTACTGTTCGATTTGAAAACATCCATTGCCTTATTAAGTATCCTAATTCTATTGATTATTAAAATAAATAATTTTTTCTTAACTTCAAAAGCCTGATCAACAATCTTTTCTACACTTTTCTTTTTCTTGTAAAAAGCAGCTTTTAGTTTACTTTTCTTTTCATTTTTTAGCAAATTTAAAACTACCCTATTGCGAAACATTCGCCTACGAATGTCCCTAAAAACATTTACCCTTCTATTGCTAACCATTCTCTTCTCTCCTGGTCCAATGGAAACATTTTTTGTGGGCTTCTCTTTCCTTTTTAGATTTGTTGACTTTTTCTGTATATTCACATTAGCAATTTCATTTTTTTTCCTACGACATATGTTGCGAAGAAAAGACTTAATTGGCTTACCAGAAGCTTTTCTGGTGTTTTTTGAAGTAGTTGTTGAAGAGGATTCCATAAACTCTGTTGTTGATGTTCTCCTTTTCCGTATGGTATTTTTGATATTTCTTTGCCTTGAAGGCATTTTTGCTTCCTTTTCAGAAGTTGATTTGAATCTGTTGTTCTGTTAAAAAAACACATGAAAGACCACTATTAGCAAACAACAAAGTAATGTTAAAAAGCAAACAATATAAACAATAAATTGCAACATATTTAAGTTTATACAATAGCAACTCATGGCTTTATTTTTAAAGGCCTTGCGCCACCAGTGCGTCACTTATTACCCATGTTTAAAGTCAAGCATCAGCTGCACATGGCATTCATAAATAAGGGCCAAATGCAAATACCAATCAATTGCACCCAAAAATCGATTTTTCAATAACATGTAAGAAACACTGCGCAAAACCTAAGTACAACCACTCAATATCATCAAACAAAGTCAGGGTCTGATTTATAAAGGCCTTGCGCCACCAGTGCGTCACTTATTACCCATGTTTAGAGTCATGCATCGGCTGCACATGGCAATCAAAAATAAGGGCAAAATACATATACCAATCAATTGCACCCAAAAATCGATTTTTGAATAACATGTAAGAAACACTGCGCAGAACCTATGTACAACCAATCAATATCATCAAACAAAGTCAGGGCCTTATTTATGAAAGCCTTGCGCCACCAGTGCGTCACGTATTACCCATGTTTAAAGTCATGCATCAGCTGCACATGGCAATCATAAATTAGGGCAAAATACATATACCAATCAATTGCACCCAAAAATCGATTTTTGAATAACATGTAAGAAACACTGCGCAGAACCTATGTACAACCAATCAATATCATCAAACAAAGTCAGGGCCTTATTTATGAAAGCCTTGCGCCACCAGTGCGTCACTTATTACCCATGTTTAAAGTCATGCATCAGCTGCACATGGCAATCATAAATAAGGGCCAAATACATATACCAATCAATTGCACCCAAAAATCGATTTTTCAATAACATGTAAGAAACACTGCGCAAAACCTAAGTACAACCACTCAATATCATCAAACAAAGTCAGGGCCTTATTTATGAAAGCCTTGCGCCAACAGTGCGTCACGTATTACCCATGTTTAAAGTCATGCATCAGCTGCACATGGCAATCATAAATAAGGGCCAAATACATATACCAATCAATTGCACCCAAAAATCGATTTTTGAATAACATGTAAGAAACACTGCGCAGAACCTATGTACAACCAATCAATATCATAAAACAAAGTCAGGGCCTTATTTATGAAAGCCTTGCGCCACCAGTGCGTCACTTATTACCCATGTTTAAAGTCATGCATCAGCTGCACATGGCAATCATAAATAAGGGCCAAATACATATACCAATCAATTGCACCCAAAAATCGATTTTTCAATAACATGTAAGAAACACTGTGCAGAACCTATGTACAACCAATCAATATCATCAAACAAAGTCAGAGCCTTATTTATGAAAGCCTTGCGCCACCAGTGCGTCACTTATTACCCATGTTTAAAGTCATGCATCAGCTGCACATGGCAATCATAAATAAGGGCCAAATACATATACCAATCAATTGCACCCAAAAATCGATTTTTCAATAACATGTAAGAAACACGGCGCAGAACCTAAGTACAACCACTCAATATCATCAAACAAAGTCAGGGCCTTATTTATGAAAGCCTTGCGCCAACAGTGCGTCACGTATTACCCATGTTTAAAGTCATGCATCAGCTACACATGGCAATCATAAATAAGGGCCAAATACATATACCAATCAATTGCACCCAAAAATCGATTTTTGAATAACATGTAAGGAACACTGCACAGAACCTAAGTACAACCAATCAATATCATCAAACAAAGTCAGGGCCTTATTTATGAAAGCCTTGCGCCACCAGTGCGTCACTTATTATCCATGTTTAAAGTCATGCATCAGCTGCACATGGCAATCATAAATAAGGGCCAAATACATATACCAATCAATTGCACCCAAAAATCGATTTTTGAATAACATGTAAGAAACACTGCGCAGAACCTAAGTACAACCACTCAATATCATCAAACAAAGTCAGGGCCTTATTTATGAAAGCCTTGCGCCACCAGTGCGTCACTTATTACCCATGTTTAAAGTCATGCATCAGTTGCACATGGCAATCATAAATTAGGGCAAAATACATATACCAATCAATTGCACCCAAAAATCGATTTTTCAATAACATGTAAGAAACACGGCGCAGAACCTAAGTACAACCAATCAATATCATCAAACAAAGTCAGGGCCTTATTTATGAAAGCCTTGCGCCACCAGTGCGTCACTTATTACCCATGTTTAAAATCATGCATCAGTTTCACATGGCAATCATAAATAAGGGCCAAATACATATACCAATCAATTGCACCCAAAAATCGATTTTTGAATAACATGTAAGGAACACTGCACAGAACCTAAGTACAACCACTCAATATCATCAAACAAAGTCAGGCCTTATTTATGAAAGCCTTGCGCCACCAGTGCGTCACTTATTACCCATGTTTAAAGTCATGCATCAGTTGCACATGGCAATCATAAATTAGGGCAAAATACATATACTAATCAATTGCACCCAAAAATCGATTTTTCAATAACATGTAAGAAACACGGCGCAGAACCTAAGTACAACCAATCAATATCATCAAACAAAGTCAGGGCCTTATTTATGAAAGCCTTGCGCCACCAGTGCGTCACTTATTACCCATGTTTAAAGTCATGCATCAGCTGCACATGGCATTCATAAATAAGGGCCAAATACATATACCAATCAATTGCACCCAAAAATCGATTTTTGAATAACATGTAAGGAACACTGCACAGAACCTAAGTACAACCACTCAATATCATCAAACAAAGTCAGGACCTTATTTATGAAAGCCTTGCGCCACCAGTGCGTCACTTATTACCCATGTTTAAAGTCATGCATCAGCTGCACATGGCATTCATAAATAAGGGCCAAATACATATACCAATCAATTGCACCCAAAAATCGATTTTTCAATAACATGTAAGAAACACTGCACAGAACCTAACTACAACCACTCAATATCATCAAACAAAGTCAGGGCCTCATTTATAAAAGCCTGGCGCCACCAGTGCATCACTTATTACCCATGTTTAAAGTCATGCATCAACTGCACATGGCAATCATAAAAAAGGCCAAATAAAAATACCATTCATTTGCACCCAAAATCGATTTTTAAATAACATGTAAAAAACACTGCGCAGGACTTATATACTAACATACAATTTCACTTCTAAAACATAACTATCTGCTTCCAAATATTCTCCATAGAGAAAATAAATCTCTATCTAAATTAAATGAATCATTACTTACCTTTAGAAATGCTTTTGGAGATTGAAAACAGTGTCAGACACACACACCAATTTTTCTTTAGCAGAGGAAAAGGTGTGCTCTCAATACACTGAAACCAAGACTGGCATAGAAAATCTCTATCTTTGTACACATATGCCTTAATTCAACCAATGAAAACTCTTCCCTCACTATTTTCAAACCAACACCCATCCCCCTCTCAAACCTTTCTATCTGTTACCATAGCAACTCCCTCCTAACTGAACTGTAAGGTTCAAAAGTTTATCTTACAATGTTGCAAATTAACTCAGCAAGGATGTTTGACCTGTCAATACAGCAGCCTATACAGGGTATTTTTGCTTTTGGTGAATTTTTTTAAACCATTCAAATTGCTTCTTTCACACAACATAACCATACACCCTAACTTTCAGTTTTCAACTATCTGAATCCACCAATCATTGCTAGTGATTCAAGAGCACAGAAACTCCACAATTATTTTTTTGTGAACTCCTACTGTTCCAACTGCCATTTCATTCCCACACTTCATCTGACTGGACCAGAACCTTCTCACATCATGTACTCTGTTTGGGTTATTGGACATAGCTACATCCACTGGGCTCAAAGGTATGCAGCTAGCAGAAATTTTCATAACCTTGATTTATCAAATGTGGAAATCAAGTGGATTGGCCACAGAGGATTAAAATGTCACCAATTGATACCATTGGTGAAAACCTTTTTGCATCTGCCAGAACCTGACCTTATAATTGTGCACTGTGGTGGAAACGATCTAGGCACATTAACTGGGGTAGGTCTGGAAATGCTATTAAAGGACACCTTTCATCAATTGATGATACTTTTTCCCCACACTGCCTTGGTATATTCCAATATATGCCAAAGACAGAAATGGAACTGGTCCAACCAATTTGGTCCACAATTTGAGAAAGCACGGAAACATGTAAATAAATCTGTTTCTGCTTACATGAGAGACTATGGAATGGGTTCATTATACAATAATAACTTGCGTTACAACATGCAAGACATCTACAGAGGAGATGGAGTGCACTTCTCAGATGAGGGGAATAGAATATTCCTCCTGAATTTAAGAATGTGTATTGGAACCTACTTGTAGGTACCTAAATCAACCACAGAACCCAAAAGCTCTTTTCAGAGCTACCCTAACTCTGATCATTCAAAGCGTTTATTTTTTTCTAACTTTTTTCACTATTTTTCACCAAAGTACGCTTTCGGGTACGCTTAAAGGTGCGCGCACCAGGCGCTACCCCCGCGAAAAATTAAAGAATTTTTTTTTTTTTTTTTACGTTTATGAGCCTCCTAAGCCCTCCTCAGAAAACCTAGAGGGTCAAGAAGTCTCTACAGTTCCCCCTTCTATCCATTCCGAACATTGTTTACCCTCCATCTTGTGTCTCAATTGTACCGAAACACAAAATGGAGGACTCCCGTAACGCTGCCAGTGCGCGTAAAGGAGCGCGCACCCCTAAGCGCTCGTTAAAAAAAGGTGGGAAAGGTGGGAAAGTAAATTACGGAAAATCCAATGGAGCCACTTTCATCAAATATAGAATACGCCCTACTACATAGCAGTCCCTACCATTTGCCCAAATTTGGTGAAATTCCATTGAGACATTTAGGCTACACGCCTGTCTAAATATCCTGAGGTAAATTACATGACAAAAACACACTTGTAATGTTAGAATTTACAACCAATTAAAAAGTATCTCTCATTTTCTACGATTATTTCCTGACGTTTGATTGGTTAAGTACAACAATATATATAAAAGAAGAGAGGAAAACACAGCCATTTTGACTACTGCTTCCTGAAGTACACTTGAAAACAAATTTCACTGACAACTTCAACTAATTTCTCTAAGGTAACTTCTAATTATGGAAGTATATTGTACACGTTAAGTTTATTTCTTAAAAAATATTCTGTTAGTGATATGCTATCCCTCTTTAATAGTTAGAGATAGAGATAGACTTCTCTGTAATAGTTATGGATTGAGTTAGGCTTCTCTGGTATACTAGCTCTACTAATATAGTTAATTTATATGCAATTTTCAGAAAGAAAATGGAAGGAGAAAATAAGGCAAATGATACTTCTATCAAAGTAAAGGTGGAAAAACCAGAAGATGAAAAAAAAGAAGTTGATTTCATGGATGACTCTTTGGATGAACAGTTTATAGAATGTTTGGAAGAAATTGAATCATGTACATATAATTATGAGGAAATTCCGGACAATATTATGTTAGAAATTTTATTAAATTATGAAAAAGAATCAGAGGAATAAATTTATCTTTAATAATTTCAATTGTTTCAGACAATATTCTTTTTTATATGTAATTCATGAAGTATTACCAAAAATGTTTAAAATATAAAGTGAGACTTATAGTATACTGTTCAACTATTTTTCTGTTACATAGTAAGTTTACTCATAGTTACTACCTTTCTCCCACTATATTATCTCATATGAATATTTTACACCTCATTTCATAAGTGAACAGGATAGACTACTCATGATCCCCTAGAAATTCTCAGGGAGTGCTTAAAAGATCTGTTTCTCCTTTCCAGACAGACTATATTATGAATTCCATATACCACAAAAAATACAATAACAACATGCAAGATGTCTACAAAGAAGATGGTGAACATTAAATTTAAGTCTCTTCATTAGTACCTACATGTAGGTACTTACATAAAATAAAAAATAAAAAATAAAACAATTCATAAACATACAATTTTTGAAGTGATTATTTTTCCATAGTACCCTCCTCGATACGCTCCCCGGTGCGCGCACCAGGCGCTTCCCCCGCGAAAATCGAAAAAAAAAAATTTTTTTTTGAGGCCCCGCGGGGCCCTTTAATGGCCCCCATATCAAACCTAGGGGGTCAGGGGGGGTCTACCCTGCCCCCTTATGGTCAATTCCACCCTTTGTTTTTGCCACCTCTTATGACTAGATTTTACCGATAGACAAGATGGCGGCCGCTCCGGACTGTTTAGAATGTTTACAGACAACTGAGAGCCAATCAGCTTTCTGCGCGCAAGTCGCGCACCGGAGAGCGCCTATAGATATATATATTTTTTTGAACGTTAATTTCTCAAAATCCACTGAAGCACATATCTTGAGACCTAGCAAAGGCACATCGGGCTACCAGTCCCTACAATTTTGCCAAGTTTGGTGGAAATCCATTCAGCCGTTCGAGCTAAAAGTGAAATCGACCGCCCTATGGAAATTAACATGGGGAAAACGCGTTTTGGGACCCCCCTTTTATCTCGGCCCCCGCTTGACGAATCCCCCCCAAACTTTCAGGGAAGGACCGGACCGCCATGAGACCATTTTCCTGAAAATTTCAGGCAGATTCGTCAACCGGCGCCAAAGTTATTCAAAATAGAATGTTGAGATTTAACATTGAAAATTATCCTAACTATAACTACCTACTGGCGACCGCCAGTAGGTAATATATATATATATATATATATATATATATATATATATACACATATATATTCACTGAAAAAACCATAGGTTATAGACCATATATAGTTAGGGATTAGCATTTACAAAACCTTATTTTACTCGCATAAAACCATTGAAATTCGCATATATAGTTAGTTGCGCTAACTATATATCGCGCACCCGCAATCCACTGCTGATGATGTCACATATTACATCATTCATGACATGGTCAGTGACATCACTGATGACATCATCCAGTGGCTGTCTGTTTCTGTAAAGTTAAAATATGTCTTACATATTGAAGAATGAGTGGATGTATAAGTATCTGGATGAAGGATTTAGTAGGTGCATGACTGACTGTATGAGAGAGTGATGAAATGTGTATCACTGAGTGCATGGGTTAGTGACTAAACTATCTTAATTTGTGCATCATTATATCTGTTGTTCTATGAACTACTGCATGTGTTGATCAGTAGCTATATGAGTAACTGTATGGGTTATTGATTGGTTGCCCAAGTATTTGTATGGGAGAGTGAGTGTGTGTGTGGGTGGCTGGGAGGTGTGTGACTCTGTGCATAGATGTGTGAACAGTTGATTCACTAGATGTATGGGTTCAAAACTGCATGTGGAAACAGCTGTATGGGTGGTTGACTGTGTGCATGAATGTATTGGTGAGTGATTGGTTTCTCAGTGCTACATGTCAAAGTAAGAACATATGTAAAACACAGTACATGTGAGAGTTGACATATATAAATAACTGTGCATAGGAGCCAGTGAATGTGTGAGTGGCTGTATGGATCATTGTGAACTTGTGTCAGGGATTGTATAAGGGAGTAAATATGTGTTAGTATATGTTTGAATAAGTAAGATGTGTATAACTGTATAGTTGAGGAAATGGAGGTGTGATTGATTCTTTGCATGACTGACTAGGTGTGTGAGTAACTCCATGGATGAGTGACAGTCTGTGAGTGTCTGTTTACACTGAGTGTATCTAAGGTTATATCAGAGTCTGAAGAGGTTCATCGTATAATCACATGAATGATGTCATCAGTGATGTGATCAGTAATGTCAAATGAGATGTCATCAGTGATGTCATTTAAGATGTCATCATTGATGTCATTTGAGATGTCATCAGTGATGTCATCAGTGATGTCATTTGAGATGTTATCAGTGATGTCATCAGTGATGTCACTGACCATGTCATGAATGATGTAATATGTGACATCATCAGCAGTGGATTGCGGGTGCGCGATATATAGTTAGCGCAACTAACTATATATGCGAATTTCAATGGTTTTATGCGAGTAAAATAAGGTTTTGTAAATGCTAATCCCTAACTATATATGGTCTATAACCTATGGTTTTTTCAGTGAATTTTCAAGGTTTTGTAAATGCTAATTCCTAACTATATATGGTCTATAACCTATGGTTTTTTCAGTGAATTTCAATGGTTTTTTAATAGCAACTATCTATAGCTGTAACATATGTTCTTATTCTAATTCATAAATATATTTTATATATATTTGTATTATATGTTTAAAATTCAATTTATATTATAGTTTAAATAATTTTTTCTTGTTTCGCTGCCGATCCGCGAAACGGTAAACGTTCCGTTAGTGCAAATACCGCGTTAGAAAGGCACATCGCGATGCGTCCCGTAAACGCGACATATCGCGTTACTACGTAATGTCCCTTAAGACGTTCTGCATTAGCGCACCCGGAAGCGTTCTGGAACGCGAACCAAGGCGCGAAACGTAAAAGCTCGGAATCGATCCGAGGCGCGGAACGCGGAACGTAAGCATTACAGGTCATGTGACTTGTTTATAAAACTTTTCATTGGTTCATTTTACTTTTAGTTTCCTAATGATGGAACGCTTGAGCATATGACGTAAAATAAACACTTTTCATTGGTTTAGAACATTTTCTTTTCTCAAATGATGAAAGTCCCACCTTCTTTCCTCACTCCGACTTTCATTTTTATGAGAGAAAGACCTGTTTTTGTTTGCTAAGACATGGCATTTGTATTAGCTGCAGCTGGTGGATCTCCACCACCTCCACCACCACCAAAGAAGAAAGGACCGACTAGCCAGGTCATCTTCGACCAGGAAGAAGAAGAAGAGGAAGACGAGGAACAGGAGCAAGGGTCAAGTGGCTTTCTGAAAGAAATGCCAAGAACGTCCCGTGTGAAAGTGAATTTTATCTGGCAATTTTTTTCTTTTCCTTCTCATGAAAAGAAAGTTAATGCTAGGTTCGTTACCTGCCTCATCTGCAAAAAAACACTCTCGAGAGGGACCGAAAAAAAAATATAGCTATGGTAATCATACCATGCATCGGCACATGGAGACTTGGCACCCTCTTAATTATTCCAAAGCGCAACTTCGAGATTTGGTGGAAAACCCCCGACCGGCAAAAACATCCACCAACGACTTTACAATAAGTGAGTCAGAGGCAAGGGAAACGATTCCAAATCTGCAAAAGAACTTTGTGCACATGAGATTGACTTGTTTACAGTGTGGAAAATTAATTTCATGCGGAGAAACAGCTGTATGGGTGGTTGACTGTGTGCATGAATGTATTGGTGAGTGATTGGTTTCTCAGTGCTACATGTCAAAGTAAGAACATACGTAAAACACAGTACATGTGAGAGTTGACATATATAAATAACTGTGCATAGGAGCCAGTGAATGTGTGAGTGGCTGTATGGATCATTGTGAACTTGTGTCAGGGATTGTATAAGGGAGTAAATATGTGTTAGTATATGTTTGAATAAGTAAGATGTGTATAACTGTATAGTTGAGGAAATGGAGGTGTGATTGATTCTTTGCATGACTGACTAGGTGTGTGAGTAACTCCATGGATGAGTGACAGTCTGTGAGTGTCTGTTTACACTGAGTGTATCTAAGGTTATATCAGAGTCTGAAGAGGTTCATCGTATAATCACATGAATGATGTCATCAGTGATGTGATCAGTAATGTCAAATGAGATGTCATCAGTGATGTCATTTAAGATGTCATCATTGATGTCATTTGAGATGTCATCAGTGATGTCATCAGTGATGTCATTTGAGATGTTATCAGTGATGTCACTGACCATGTCATGAATGATGTAATATGAGACATCATCAGCAGTGGATTGCGGGTGCGCGATATATAGTTAGCGCAACTAACTATATATGCGAATTTCAATGGTTTTGTGCGAGTAAAATAAGGTTTTGTAAATGCTAATCCCTAACTATATATGGTCTATAACCTATGGTTTTTTCAGTGAATTTTCAAGGTTTTGTAAATGCTAATTCCTAACTATATATGGTCTATAACCTATGGTTTTTTCAGTGAATTTCAATGGTTTTTTAATAGCAAATATCTATAGCTGTAACATATGTTCTTATTCTAATTCATAAATATATTTTATATATATTTGTATTATATGTTTGAAAATTCAATTTATATTATAGTTTAAATTATTTTTTCTTGTTTCGCTGCCGATCCGCGAAACGGTAAACGTTCCGTTAGTGCAAATACCGCGTTAGAAAGGCACATCGCGATGCGTCCCGTAAACGCGACATATCGCGTTACTACGTAATGTCCCTTAAGAAGTTCTGCATTAGCGCACCCGGAAGCGTTCTGGAACGCGAACCAAGGCTCGAAACGTAAAAGCTCAGAATCGATCCGAGGCGCAGCGCGGAACGCGGAACGTAAGCATGACAGGTCATGTGACTTGTTTATAAAACTTTTCATTGGTTCATTTTACTTTTAGTTTCCTAATGATGGAACGCTTGAGCATATGACGTAAAATAAACACTTTTCATTGGTTTAGAACATTTTCTTTTCTCAAATGATGAATGTCCCACCTTCTTTCCTCACTCCGACTTTCATTTTTATGAGAGAAAGACCTGTTTTTGTTTGCTAAGACATGGCATTTGTATTAGCTGCAGCTGGTGGATCTCCACCACCTCCACCACCACCAAAGAAGAAAGGACCAACAAGCCAGGTCATCTTCGACCAGGAAGAAGAAGAAGAGGAAGACGAGGAACAGGAGCAAGGGACAAGTGGCTTTCTGAAAGAAATGCCAAGAACGTCCCGTGTGAAAGTGAATTTTATCTGGCAATTTTTTTCTTTTCCTTCTCATGAAAAGAAAGTTAATGCTAGGTTCGTTACCTGCCTCATCTGCAAAAAAACACTCTCGAGAGGGACCGAAAAAAAATATAGCTATGGTAATCATACCATGCATCGGCACATGGAGACTTGGCACCCTCTTAATTATTCCAAAGCGCAACTTCGAGATTTGGTGGAAAACCCCCGACCGGCAAAAACATCCACCAACGACTTTACAATAAGTGAGTCAGAGGCAAGGGAAACGATTCCAAATCTGCAAAAGAACTTTGTGCACATGAGATTGACTTGTTTACAGTGTGGAAAATTAATTTCATGCGGAGAAACAGCTGTATGGGTGGTTGACTGTGTGCATGAATGTATTGGTGAGTGATTGGTTTCTCAGTGCTACATGTCAAAGTAAGAACATATGTAAAACACAGTACATGTGAGAGTTGACATATATAAATAACTGTGCATAGGAGCCAGTGAATGTGTGAGTGGCTGTATGGATCATTGTGAACTTGTGTCAGGGATTGTATAAGGGAGTAAATATGTGTTAGTATATGTTTGAATAAGTAAGATGTGTATAACTGTAAAGTTGAGGAAATGGAGGTGTGATTGATTCTTTGCATGACTGACTAGGTGTGTGAGTAACTCCATGGATGAGTGACAGTCTGTGAGTGTCTGTTTACACTGAGTGTATCTAAGGTTATATCAGAGTCTGAAGAGGTTCATCGTATAATCACATGAATGATGTCATCAGTGATGTGATCAGTAATGTCAAATGAGATGTCATCAGTGATGTCATTTAAGATGTCATCATTGATGTCATTTGAGATGTCATCAGTGATGTCATCAGTGATGTCATTTGAGATGTTATCAGTGATGTCATCAGTGATGTCACTGACCATGTCATGAATGATGTAATATGTGACATCATCAGCAGTGGATTGCGGGTGCGCGATATATAGTTAGCGCAACTAACTATATATGCGAATTTCAATGGTTTTATGCGAGTAAAATAAGGTTTTGTAAATGCTAATCCCTAACTATATATGGTCTATAACCTATGGTTTTTTCAGTGAATTTTCAAGGTTTTGTAAATGCTAATTCCTAACTATATATGGTCTATAACCTATGGTTTTTTCAGTGAATTTCAATGGTTTTTTAATAGCAACTATCTATAGCTGTAACATATGTTCTTATTCTAATTCATAAATATATTTTATATATATTTGTATTATATGTTTAAAATTCAATTTATATTATAGTTTAAATAATTTTTTCTTGTTTCGCTGCCGATCCGCGAAACGGTAAACGTTCCGTTAGTGCAAATACTGCGTTAGAAAGGCACATCGCGATGCGTCCCGTAAACGCGACATATCGCGTTACTACGTAATGTCCCTTAAGACGTTCTGCATTAGCGCACCCGGAAGCGTTCTGGAACGCGAACCAAGGCGCGAAACGTAAAAGCTCGGAATCGATCCGAGGCGCGGAACGCGTAACGTAAGCATTACAGGTCATGTGACTTGTTTATAAAACTTTTCATTGGTTCATTTTACTTTTAGTTTCCTAATGATGGAACGCTTGAGCATATGACGTAAAATAAACACTTTTCATTGGTTTAGAACATTTTCTTTTCTCAAATGATGAAAGTCCCACCTTCTTTCCTCACTCCGACTTTCATTTTTATGAGAGAAAGACCTGTTTTTGTTTGCTAAGACATGGCATTTGTATTAGCTGCAGCTGGTGGATCTCCACCACCTCCACCACCACCAAAGAAGAAAGGACCGACTAGCCAGGTCATCTTCGACCAGGAAGAAGAAGAAGAGGAAGACGAGGAACAGGAGCAAGGGTCAAGTGGCTTTCTGAAAGAAATGCCAAGAACGTCCCGTGTGAAAGTGAATTTTATCTGGCAATTTTTTTCTTTTCCTTCTCATGAAAAGAAAGTTAATGCTAGGTTCGTTACCTGCCTCATCTGCAAAAAAACACTCTCGAGAGGGACCGAAAAAAAATATAGCTATGGTAATCATACCATGCATCGGCACATGGAGACTTGGCACCCTCTTAATTATTCCAAAGCGCAACTTCGAGATTTGGTGGAAAACCCCCGACCGGCAAAAACATCCACCAACGACTTTACAATAAGTGAGTCAGAGGCAAGGGAAACGATTCCAAATCTGCAAAAGAACTTTGTGCACATGAGATTGACTTGTTTACAGTGTGGAAAATTAATTTCATGCGGAGAAACAGCTGTATGGGTGGTTGACTGTGTGCATGAATGTATTGGTGAGTGATTGGTTTCTCAGTGCTACATGTCAAAGTAAGAACATACGTAAAACACAGTACATGTGAGAGTTGACATATATAAATAACTGTGCATAGGAGCCAGTGAATGTGTGAGTGGCTGTATGGATCATTGTGAACTTGTGTCAGGGATTGCATAAGGGAGTAAATATGTGTTAGTATATGTTTGAATAAGTAAGATGTGTATAACTGTATAGTTGAGGAAATGGAGGTGTGATTGATTCTTTGCATGACTGACTAGGTGTGTGAGTAACTCCATGGATGAGTGACAGTCTGTGAGTGTCTGTTTACACTGAGTGTATCTAAGGTTATATCAGAGTCTGAAGAGGTTCATCGTATAATCACATGAATGATGTCATCAGTGATGTGATCAGTAATGTCAAATGAGATGTCATCAGTGATGTCATTTAAGATGTCATCATTGATGTCATTTGAGATGTCATCAGTGATGTCATCAGTGATGTCATTTGAGATGTTATCAGTGATGTCACTGACCATGTCATGAATGATGTAATATGAGACATCATCAGCAGTGGATTGCGGGTGCGCGATATATAGTTAGCGCAACTAACTATATATGCGAATTTCAATGGTTTTGTGCGAGTAAAATAAGGTTTTGTAAATGCTAATCCCTAACTATATATGGTCTATAACCTATGTTTTTTTCAGTGAATTTTCAAGGTTTTGTAAATGCTAATTCCTAACTATATATGGTCTATAACCTATGGTTTTTTCAGTGAATTTCAATGGTTTTTTAATAGCAAATATCTATAGCTGTAACATATGTTCTTATTCTAATTCATAAATATATTTTATATATATTTGTATTATATGTTTGAAAATTCAATTTATATTATAGTTTAAATTATTTTTTCTTGTTTCGCTGCCGATCCGCGAAACGGTAAACGTTCCGTTAGTGCAAATACCGCGTTAGAAAGGCACATCGCGATGCGTCCCGTAAACGCGACATATCGCGTTACTACGTAATGTCCCTTAAGAAGTTCTGCATTAGCGCACCCGGAAGCGTTCTGGAACGCGAACCAAGGCTCGAAACGTAAAAGCTCAAAATCGATCCGAGGCGCAGCGCGGAACGCGGAACGTAAGCATGACAGGTCATGTGACTTGTTTATAAAACTTTTCATTGGTTCATTTTACTTTTAGTTTCCTAATGATGGAACGCTTGAGCATATGACGTAAAATAAACACTTTTCATTGGTTTAGAACATTTTCTTTTCTCAAATGATGAAAGTCCCACCTTCTTTCCTCACTCCGACTTTCATTTTTATGAGAGAAAGACCTGTTTTTGTTTGCTAAGACATGGCATTTGTATTAGCTGCAGCTGGTGGATCTCCACCACCTCCACCACCACCAAAGAAGAAAGGACCAACTAGCCAGGTCATCTTCGACCAGGAAGAAGAAGAAGAGGAAGACGAGGAACAGGAGCAAGGGACAAGTGGCTTTCTGAAAGAAATGCCAAGAACGTCCCGTGTGAAAGTGAATTTTATCTGGCAATTTTTTTCTTTTCCTTCTCATGAAAAGAAAGTTAATGCTAGGTTCGTTACCTGCCTCATCTGCAAAAAAACACTCTCGAGAGGGACCGAAAAAAAATATAGCTATGGTAATCATACCATGCATCGGCACATGGAGACTTGGCACCCTCTTAATTATTCCAAAGCGCAACTTCGAGATTTGGTGGAAAACCCCCGACCGGCAAAAACATCCACCAACGACTTTACAATAAGTGAGTCAGAGGCAAGGGAAACGATTCCAAATCTGCAAAAGAACTTTGTGCACATGAGATTGACTTGTTTACAGTGTGGAAAATTAATTTCATGCGGAGAAACAGCTGTATGGGTGGTTGACTGTGTGCATGAATGTATTGGTGAGTGATTGGTTTCTCAGTGCTACATGTCAAAGTAAGAACATATGTAAAACACAGTACATGTGAGAGTTGACATATATAAATAACTGTGCATAGGAGCCAGTGAATGTGTGAGTGGCTGTATGGATCATTGTGAACTTGTGTCAGGGATTGTATAAGGGAGTAAATATGTGTTAGTATATGTTTGAATAAGTAAGATGTGTATAACTGTATAGTTGAGGAAATGGAGGTGTGATTGATTCTTTGCATGACTGACTAGGTGTGTGAGTAACTCCATGGATGAGTGACAGTCTGTGAGTGTCTGTTTACACTGAGTGTATCTAAGGTTATATCAGAGTCTGAAGAGGTTCATCGTATAATCACATGAATGATGTCATCAGTGATGTGATCAGTAATGTCAAATGAGATGTCATCAGTGATGTCATTTAAGATGTCATCATTGATGTCATTTGAGATGTCATCAGGGATGTCATCAGTGATGTCATTTGAGATGTTATCAGTGATGTCACTGACCATGTCATGAATGATGTAATATGTGACATCATCAGCAATGGATTGCGGGTGCGCGATATATAGTTAGCTCAACTAACTATATATGCAAATTTCAATGGTTTTGTGCGAGTAAAATAAGGTTTTGTAAATGCTAATCCCTAACTATATATGGTCTATAACCTATGGTTTTTTCAGTGAATTTTCAAGGTTTTGTAAATGCTAATTCCTAACTATATATGGTCTATAACCTATGGTTTTTTCAGTGAATTTCAATGGTTTTTTAATAGCAAATATCTATAGCTGTAACATATGTTCTTATTCTAATTCATAAATATATTTTATATATATTTGTATTATATGTTTAAAATTCAATTTATATTATAGTTTAAATTATTTTTTCTTGTTTCGCTGCCGATCCGCGAAACGGTAAACGTTCCGTTAGTGCAAATACCGCGTTAGAAAGGCACATCGCGATGCATCCCGTAAACGCAACATATCGCGTTACTACGTAATGTCTCTTAAGACGTTCTGCATTAGCGCACCCGGAAGCGTTCTGGAACGCGAACCAAGGCGCGAAACGTAAAAGCTCGGAATCGATCCGAGGCGCAGCGCGGAACGCGGAACGTAAGCATTACAGGTCATGTGACTTGTTTATAAAACTTTTCATTGGTTCATTTTACTTTTAGTTTCCTAATGATGGAACGCTTGAGCATATGACGTAAAATAAACACTTTTCATTGGTTTAGAACATTTTCTTTTCTCAAATGATGAAAGTCCCACCTTCTTTCCTCACTCCGACTTTCATTTTTATGAGAGAAAGACCTGTTTTTGTTTGCTAAGACATGGCATTTGTATTAGCTGCAGCTGGTGGATCTCCACCACCTCCACCACCACCAAAGAAGAAAGGACCGACTAGCCAGGTCATCTTCGACCAGGAAGAAGAAGAAGAGGAAGACGAGAAACAGGAGCAAGGGACAAGTGGCTTTCTGAAAGAAATGCCAAGAACGTCCCGTGTGAAAGTGAATTTTATCTGGCAATTTTTTTCTTTTCCTTCTCATGAAAAGAAAGTTAATGCTAGGTTCGTTACCTGCCTCATCTGCAAAAAAACACTCTCGAGAGGGACCGAAAAAAAATATAGCTATGGTAATCATACCATGCATCGGCACATGGAGACTTGGCACCCTCTTAATTATTCCAAAGCGCAACTTCGAGATTTGGTGGAAAACCCCCGACCGGCAAAAACATCCACCAACGACTTTACAATAAGTGAGTCAGAGGCAAGGGAAACGATTCCAAATCTGCAAAAGAACTTTGTGCACATGAGATTGACTTGTTTACAGTGTGGAAAATTAATTTCATGCGGAGAAATGAGTATTACTTTAATAAATAGATCATTTGAAAATCATCAATGTCCAAAACGTCCTAGAAAGTGATTTTTTTTTCTTGTTGCTCCTGTTGAGCCCTTTGAAGTGAATCATTTTTGTTTCCCCTTCCTCAAAAAAAACACAAAAAATATATAAAACATCAAAAAGAATAAAAAAAAGTTCTTTTCAGAACTACTTTCCCTTTTTTAAAAAAATGCTAGAATGTTTAGCACTCTAGCATCCTCTATTTCTTTTGGTACGCTTCCCGGTTAGCGTTCGGGTACGCGAACCGGGAGCGAACTAAAAAAAATATTTTTTTTAAAAAGACGAATAAATAAACAGAGAGTAATGTGAAAAGAAAGACAAATAGAGGGAGTAACACACAATAACTGTTGAAAGAGGGACTGATAGAAGAAGTGAAAAGAGTAGTATAAGTAAGTAAAAGAAAAAGAAATGAAGGAAGTAGCAAAGACAGGAAACTAAGGGTTAAAGAAAAGAAGCAGTGGAACTAATAAAAGTTAAATCTGATAGACATGTAACGTAAAGAGTACTAAACACTTACCTTATAATTGTCATTACCGTAGTGTATTATCATTTTCATACTTTTAATCTGTGTAAGAAAGAACAAAAAAAATTAAATTAATACAAGATGGTAAAAAAAGAGTGAGCATAAGACAAAATGAATGTTAAATGTTAAATGTGGTATACTAGTAAAGCGTACAGCTGACCCAGCAAAGAGGCGTCCCGGCACTGTATACCGCTGGGGAACACATCCTGGCTTTCCCTGTGAGATGGTCCCTCCTGAGCATCCCCAAGGTGAAGCCAGGCATCCCCGGCGCTGATGGGGCCGTTAGTAGAGATTAAGCAAGCTATTACCCAGAGTTGCTGAGTGGGACCCATGGTTGGAGTAGGCACCGAAGCGAGAATTATCGAGACCGCTGACGATGGCTCAAGACCCTGCCACGTCAGGAATCGAACCCTGGTCCCGGGCTGACCTCTGCTTCCGGGTCTGCCACCTCTAACCAGTGAGCCACACCAATCCATATATATATTAGAAATCACAATTCAAAGTAGAAAATTAATTAAACATATGTAATGGTTTATTTTTGCTGTTATCAGAAAATATCAAATTTCACTGAAAACAGTGAGTTGAAGGTATTCATCATATAACAGCGGGGAAAAAAACACAATCAAAATGATTGTGTTTAAAAAACCCAAATAATATAACTAAGCAGAAACAAGAACTCCTCCAAAGTAACTTACTTTCTATGACGTCAAAGGATATCCTATGAACAGCTTATACTCTGTTGTGCTGTTACTATTTTCTGCCCGCCACTTTCTGAAAGATAAACTCAATTGTTTTAAGAAAACTGAGACATACAAAGCAATTTGAAACAGCACACTAAATGACAGCAACACCTAGAATCATTATAGTACAATTACCTACCCTAAATTCTGACTTCAAAAAACAAATCAAAAGGCAACATTGCTTCATAGTCAATTAGTAATGTTTGCTGAAAGACTAGCCATTTTATAAATTTTAAATAAGCTGTGTAATATCCAGATGTTGTCAAAGGACCAGTATATTATATAATAGCTGCAGTTGCAAATGTTCTTCCTGAAATCGATGACTATGTAGCCAAAACATTTTTAATTAGACTGGACAACTTATTTTCTTCCAGTTTATGTAGTTGAAATTGTAAAATGACATTTCATCCATAAGTTTCCATAAATAATGTGGACAGCATTGCAGACTTACATTTCCTCTACTCCTTATTTTGATCGGCTACTTGACTTTGCTTATAAAAACAAACAGTTTTCGCTCTGTACTACAATTATCCACAAGGCCATATAGAGTAGGAGCCATTAGAACATCTTTAAATTCCTCTGAACAAATCCCAAGCTTTTTTTCCTAAAATTTTGGTTGTAAGAACACCAGGTAAGAATTTTGAAGGTGGAAAGGCAATCTTTTTTGGAAAGTTAAAACAGAATCATTGCAGAATGACCATCCATTTCCAGATTTCAAATAAGCTGTGTAATGTCCTGAATTAGTTGAAGGACCGTTATGATATATAATTGCAGTAGTTTTAAAAGTCCTTCCTGATATTGACAACTGCGAAGCCACAAAATTATTAATTAAAGTTGCCAATTTAGTTCCATCAGGCCTACATCGTTGGAACATTAAATGACATACTGGCCATAACTTCATAAAATTAACGTGGACAGCATTCCAGACTTACATTGGCTGCACTCCATATTTTGATCGGCTGCCTTTACTAGCTTATTGAAGGATACTGATTTACTGTCAGGCAAAGTTAAATATATAAATCTTTCTGAGTCTACACTATTAGTACTTGATAGCCTACAGTTCTCGCAGTCATGTTGCCATTGATAAGAAAGGCCAAATAGATAATCTACATCTACACCTTCATCTTGCAATACATCAAGCATATACATTAAAAACTCCTGACAATCCTGCTGAATATTTTCAGAGAATTCTGTTTTACCTGAACATTCGTCTAACAGAAAACGAATTTCAGACACACTTTCTACTCTCGTTTTATCAGCACTACATTTCTCTAACACAGAATTCAACAAACAGCATAAACTTTGTTCCGAATTGATCACAATCTGTTCTTTGAAAGTCTCTAGTGAAAAGAGAACATTAACAACTGCATTAGCATAGCAGTTGACACCAGAACTATTTTCAAATTTACAACCAACAACATTTTCAACAGAATTCATTTTATTCCTGCTTCCACTTTTGGGTTCATCGACTTTTGGTATTTTTGCATCAACCTCCCTACTATTACTGATATTTCTTCGTTTCGGGCCTACCAAACGTTTCTCAAACAAAGGATATTGAGGCAAATGTGGCGCATACTCTCTTCTTAACCTATTGTATTCCTTAACACAATCTAGATCCGCACAAATGTTTGTGACATCACAGTCAATCAAGTACAATCCCGATAAACTTCTAACTCGTGACAATGCCACATATGCCATACCCTCCTTGAACACAGAACTGCCAATATTCACCAATGCACTGTCTACACTTAAACCTTGCGATTTATGGATTGTCACCGCATATGCCAAGCAAACAGGAAACTGCTTACGGCGAACATATAAGTCTTTAACAAGCAAAAACCTAGCAGAGCAACGACCAATTAGCTGTACTTCCTCAATGCCATCAAATTTAATTTTTAAAAATTCAATTCCATCTCTACTTCTGTATCTCTCAAAATCAACAACATTACCCATTGATCCATTTACCAGACCTCTTTCAACATGTAAATTCCTTCTCAAAATGATTCGGCAATTTAAGCATACATTCAAAGTCTTTTCAAAACCCGCAGTTTTAGATATAGTCTTCTCTAATGAATCCAATTTAGATTTCAAATTCTCTGACAAAATAATTGTTGCTCCCATATGCTCTATTTTGTCAATAGCTTCAAGTTTTACAATGTCTTGTTTTTCTAAATTCAACATTTTGTTGTTGAAGATGGAACATTCTGCAAGAGTTGGCATCAAACATATTCCAGATTTCTTCTCAGTAATTTTCTGAAAAATATCCTCTGGCAAAACGTGTTTTTCTGGATATAAATTTGACAGTAAGCGTGCATGTAAAGCGTCTTTACCACGCTCAGTCACTTTCCCGATTCTAACATCTTGCAGAATATTCTTGTAATCTTCGTCCTTCGCCTGACGCATTTTTTCACGCAGCTCAGCATAACTGAAGTTTAACCATATGTTAACGTTGCCAATGCTCCCTAAGCACTTCTTGGTATCTTCATGTGTAAGCAGTTTAAACACTGGTTGTCCTTTCACTGGTGTCAGCTGCAGAAGATCACCAAAAACAATGATGTGTTTGCCACCGAATAACACATCATACTCTGTTTTAAGAACTTCCTGCATTCTCAAATGCACAAAAGCAAGCATGACATTTGAAACCATGCTTACTTCGTCAATGATAAGAAGTTTCATCTTCTTCAGGACTCTAGATACTTCACAACAAGCATCTCCAGATAACTTGTGGTATTGTAATTTGTTATCATGCTCCACTGGCAGCATCAGTAACCGATGCAAATTAATCCCTTTAATGTTATGAGCTGCCAGTCCAGTTGGAGCGGTCACAACACAAGACAGCGATGATTCAGTCCTTTTCTGCAGATAACATGAAATTGCTTTAATGAGGAAACTTTTTCCAGTTCCTGCTTCTCCACTCACGTACAGTCGGACAGGCTTCAACGACGTACATGAGCACTCTTCCTTCTCATGACTTAATCCATGATCAATTTGGCTGGTAACTTCGTCATATATTTTCCTCTGCTCAACGTTGAGTTGTCTTTCCAATTCTTCTAAGTTAACTGCATCCTTCTGAGCATGTGCCATGGCTCTTTCCACTTCAATCATGGCAGTGGCAGCTTCATTTTCGATAACTGGTTCTCCTAGTGGATCCTGACTCAATGAAACAGAACTCTGACTGTCCTTGAGAACTGTCTCTAGCAATCTCGGCTGCAATTGTTGCTTCCTGCTCAATTTCTGCATTCAACATTTGTAGATATTTGGGAAAAACAGGACATTCTATGGACTCCTTGGCTGCATTGAAGGAGTCTTCGTAACAGAGAAAATCCCCAAGCAGTTCCTCTTCTGCAGGCCAAGGCTTGAAAAGTTGCAAAAGAGCTAAATAGAAAAACTCTTTTCTTTCGGAAGATTCACAATCCAATTTTCGATGATTTATCAATTGACATTTTTTTTGCTGGACCAGACATCCTTCACTTCCAATTACAGCATACACTCCTTTATCGATATCTTCATTGATGTTCCTTTTGAAAACGTAATTTTGAAGAACATCATACAGACAAGCATTCTCCAGGTGACTGCTTCGATTTGGATAATATGTATCCAACATGTTGGTCTTCAAAATGTCGGTACTGTTTGGCTCCTTTTCCGCCAAATACTCAATTTCCCGGACAGGTTTTAGAACTCGATTTCGCGTTGCAGCAAGACCAAGACTCGCCCAAACGATACTCCTGGATTTGGCATAGAGACTTGCTGAAGACAAGCGGTCAGAACATTCGTAAGCTCCGATTTCTCGATGCGACAACATCTTAAAACTGAAACTGTACAACTTCTTGCTGAGGGTCTTTTCATGGGAAATATCCTCCCACATATCCTTCAATTCTGTCTTTTCTTTTTTGGTGATGTAAGATGTCACATACCGAGCCACAGCCATACAGTTGTCAGCCACAAACTGTATATCCATGTTAGCATTCCACATGGACAAAATCACAGGGTTGTAGTCGTTGATGTACTTGGACTCTTCGTTTCTTTTCAAATTGTATGTGTTTTTGGGTGATTTCCTCGTCACATTATGTCGCAGTGTAGACATCAAACTGTTTACTCTTCCTTTAGAAATCACCGGTCGTGGAAAGTTGAAACGACATTTGGTGTAGAACTTGTCCTTATTTCTGAATTTACGACGACAGTACTTTCCACAACGATGGCTTTGGAAACGTAGAACTTGTTCTCTTAGGCTTTTCTTCTCCTTTGCGTTTGGAACAGCACACGTAGAATACTGTTCTATAAAACTCATCACTAAGTCATCAGGATCTGTTCCAAATTTAGGTGCATCCTTGATCCATAGAAGCATATGTATATGAGGAGCACCTCTTGCTTGGTACTCCTTTCTCCAGAAAAAATCCAACACCTCTCCAAGAGGTGGATTCTTTTTATTCATGATGAAAGACATCATAGCTTCAAATCTATGATTGAAGTACCTGCATACATTCACTGGATCTAAAGAGCACAGTTCTCCGGGTGTCTTGAATTCAATATTTTCAATGTTTCCATTTGCCTCTCGTAGAAATTCAAGTAAATCTTCCCAGCTATACTCGGCACAGCTGAGAGTGAGGAACAATGTGGGAGTTCCTAGGTTCCTCAGCATACATTTTAAATCACCATGACGACGGTACCAATACTCATTAGTACCACGCTGACAAGCCATGAGATTAATCAGGTGAGAATCCAAAATACTGTCTTGGACATTGACTTTATCCATAAAGTCCCTTGCCGAGATGTTTCGCATCTGTATACCACTTTTCAAGATGTGGTTCACTGCATATGACAGTCCTGACAGATCGCTTTCAAACAGGAGATGAAACAAATAGGGAATGCATTGTCGAAACCTAGCATCTTCTGCATACAATCGTAAAGTCCGGTATTCTGAAGCAGGAATTTGAACAGGTCGCTCATCATATCGTCCTCCTCGACCTGTGGGAAATAGCTGTGGGAAACACCGAGCTTCCAAACTTTCCTCCCAAACACTAATGGGACTCCCTTTGGCTTGTTTCATTTGAAACAACTCAAAAGCATTCCCCATAGCTTCCTTGGAATGCAAAGGGTGAACACTATAATGTTCATAAATTTCTTCCTTTTTAGAGGCTTCTACTTTTTCAATTTGACCAGGATACAAATCGCTATCTTCTTCCTCACTTAATTCCTCTTCTGCAACATATACACTCTTATAGTACTTATTTTTTTTTTTTTAATAGAATGTTGCCTTTTTGACTTTCCTAACATCCACTAAATCTTGCCATATTTTCTTACTCTTTGTCGGAACACCATTAACTATGATAACTAGAGGTTCCTCTTCCACTTTCTCTACTCCAATTGTGTTAATGTTTTTGTTCAAATCTAGAGGCAAATAAACAACTCTTCCCTTTAATCCTCTCTGTAAATCTGATGGAGGCAACTTCCCTGTCTTTGGCTCCATTCTTATAATAGCTTGAAAGGGATGCATACTTTGAATCAAAATAGATTCATAAATATTTAAATCCTTCAATTCAGAAGGAATCTCTACCAATTCCAGATTATTATGAACCACCCTAGCAGGCATCTGGTTTTGGTTTAATTTGTTAAAACAATAAGTACACATACGTTGGTCCGCTCCCAAATCAAAACAATTTTCTACCATCAAGTATGTGGCAAAATCCTTCCATTCACTATTGTTTTCCATATCACTTTTTGCATATATATCCACTAACTTAGTCTGATTCTTATAATAAGTCTGTCGACAACACACACAAGTGAAATTAGGCCTCTCACTTGATTTCACCATAAACGTGGAAATTTCCTTATGAAACTTATCTGTACTGAAAATCTGTACACTGTCTTCCACATTACCTTCTTCTAGTGATTCAATATCAACATTGTTCTCTTTACCAGCAAAGTAACAGAACTCAATTTCTTGACAAATATTCTTCATATCTACTTCAGAACCATGCAAAAGAGCACTGCTTAATTGTTTAAGCATAATTGCTGGACTCTTAGCATAATACAACATTCTCACTAATTTCCTCACTTTATTATGATGCACTGCTAGCATCCTGAAATGATGAAATACACTCTGGCATACTCTCCTGGAAAGACAAGCCAGTGAATGACCACGCAAACCTGTCACTTGTCTCACTCTGCAAGGATCTAATTCTTGCAACATCTTTATTTTTTGCTTTAAACTTTTCTTATGAAATGTCCGTATAAAATCACAAAGCAAATTGATGGAATCCTGTCGCACACTACAAATAGAACTACACTTCCAGATGTACACTGGTCCCTTAGGACGTCTCCCTAAAACCTCATCACTTAATGCCTCTTCTGCATCTGCAGACACAAGTATTTCTTTTTCAACCTATTTGACCGTCTTTCACCTCATAAGCTCGACCACTGGTGTCAACTGCATGCACCAAATCATTGTCCTGAAAATAACTCTCCTCATTAAAAAATGCCTCACTATTTGAACTATGCATCCATTCTCCTGAGAAAACATCACAAAAATTAGTTTGATTTACTTCTCTCTTCCATCTACTATTAGATTTGAAAACATAGATTACCTTGTTTAGTTTCGTAATTCTATTAATTACCAAAATAAATAACTTTCGCTTAATTTCGAAAGCCTGATCAATAATTTTCTCTACATTTTTCTTTTTCTTATAAAATGCCGCTTTCTGTTGGCCTTTCTTGAATTGTTTTAGCAAATTGACAATTACCCTGTTGCGAAACATTCACCTACGAATGTCCCTAAATACATTTTCCCTTTTACTGCCATGCACAGAGTTATCTCCAGCTGTAGCAGAAACTTTTTTGACAGGCCTTTCCTTTCCATTTAAATTGGCTCTCTTTTTCGGCACTAAAATTTGTTCTGTAGTTATACTTTTGTTTCTACAAATGTTTCTAAGAAATGATTTTGTTCACTTACCCGAAGTTTTCTTCGTGCGTTGAGATGATTTAAATGTAGAGGACTGCTGCAAAAATGTAGTAATCTGCTGTCTTTGACGTTTCGTAGACTTTCGGATTCTATCTTTAGATGGCATTGTCTAATTTCTCAATAATCTGCAGTTGAATCTGTGGTAAAATATAATAAAAAATGCTTTTAACCACTAATACCAAACAGTAAATGAACAGTAAGAATTTGATTCAGCAACGCTATAAAGATGATTCATTAATTTTTTTTAATTTTACTGTGATAGTGATAGTCTTACAGGGCTTTCATGCAAATGACTACCCACCCTGCAAAAAAAAGCCCACATGAAACTTTACACACATTAAATTGTGTACTTACCTGCAATAATCCATATGCCAGTGTTTACGTCCCTCCACCCTGCCCCTCCCCCTCCCCGCATGCCTGCCCCACCGTAACCTTCTCCCTTTTACAGGCACACATAGGGGCGTATTTACAAGGGCCTTGCAGCACGGGGAAAGTGACTTCAAATGACCAGACACACATGGGGACGTATTTACAAGGCCCTTGAACCCGGGGGAAGTGACTTGAAATTGCTAAGCACACATAGGAGGGTATTTGCAACACTTATGCATCATTTTCTTTTAACATGGCTATGTAACTCAAACAATTATTCATTACTATGGGCTTTGAAGCCCATAGGAATGATTAGGCATTACCGATTCGGTATTTACCGAATCGGTAATTAAAGAATTCACAAGGGTGCAGGGGGTGTCACTTTGACACCCTCTGGCACCCTCAAAACAGGCACAGGTGCCATGTGGCAGGCATACCTGCCCTAAGGACAGGTCTGCCTTTTCACATGACATAGGTGTGCATGCACACATGTGCATGCACACCGAAATCGGTATTTTACCATGAAGTTGGATTTCATGCTAAAATACCGATTTGTTAAGGCCTTTGAGACTCAGAAGAGTCCCCCCTACATAGGAAATTTACAGAATCGGTAAAATTACCGATTCGGTATTTTACCGAACCGATAATTTTTCCAATTCTGTAAATGTAGATTTACCTACATGTGGCCTTGGATTTAGGCCCCTACATACCGATTGGCCATTTACCGGTCGGAAACGGCCGGAATCGGCCGTAACCGGTCGGTAAATGGCCTGAAACAATCACCTACATCGGGCCCTAAGTATGCATGCATTTGATTTCAAACAAAGTTTTTAAACCTTTTATGTAAAACAATAATACACCTACATTCATGCGGAACAGACTTAAGATGCCCTAATACACATCAAAAAGTTTTTTTAAGGAACTTGCACCTTTTTTTCAATAACTTTTAACATGGCTATGTAACTCAAACAATCAAAATGAAAATTTTTCAGGCACACATGGGGGCGTATTTACAAGGGCCTTGCACTACGGGGAAAGTGACTTCAAATGACCAGACACACATGGGGACGTATTCACAAGGCCCTTGAACCCGGGGGAAGTGACTTAAAATTGCTAAGCACACATAGGAGAGTATTTACAATGCCAGTGCAACACTTATGCATCATTTTTTACATATACACCGTAACAATACCAACACAAATGCATCATATATCTGTTCCGCAAAAGCGACGCATTGCAGGAGTCACATCACAAGTACATAGTTTCTCATAATTTTTTAAGGCATGCCTTTTCCTTAAAAACGATTTTCCGATCATAATTTGAAAACACAGCACAGCTCCTATGTACATACACACCTTGTCAGTACTAATAATTTACATTATCTACAATTACAATTGGTAAAAGAATCCAAAATCACCTTTGAAAGCAGAATGCAAAACTCTTGACGCAAAACATCATTTTAAATACACAACTGACTTTCTTATTTACGCAAAAAAGCATACTAGTCTTTATCTAAAATATATAAACGATAACTCACCTTTACAAATTCTTTTTGAAATTCAAAACAGACTCAGAAACACACCAATTATTCTTTAGCAGAATTAAAGGTATGCACTCCAGAGGCTGGATCCAACAAAGGCACTGAAACGCTGATATTCATCACACATATCTCTCATGTCAGCCAATCAAAACTCTTCCCTCACTATTTTCAAATCAACACCCTTCCCCCCTCTACCCTTTCTACCTCTTTTCCATAGCAACTACCGCCTGCCAGACCTCTCAGGTTTACAAGTTCACACAACAATGTTTCAAATGAACTCTGAACTCTCAGTACACCTGCTAATCCACTGAAATCTTTCATAACATCATTTTTTATTAACCATTCAAATTACATCTTTCAAAGACCACATCCATGCACCCTAACTTTCTGTTTTCAGCAATAGAAATACACCAATCACTGCTAATGAATCATTTGCACTTAAACTCCACAGTTTTTTTTCATTACAAACTTCACTATTTCAAATGCCATTTCATTCCCACACTTCATCTGACTGCAGCAAAAACTCCTCTAGCCATGTTTTCAGTCTGGATTCTTGGACATAGCTACATCCACTGGGCTCACAGGTATGCTGATAACAGAAATTTACACAACCTCAATTTACAAAATGTGGAAAATAAATGGATTGGCCGAAGAGGATTGAAATGTCACCAATTGATACCATTGGTGAAAACCTTTTTACATTTGCCAAACCCTGACCTCATAACAGTGCACTGTGGCGGAAACGATTTAGGCACTTTGACTGGGGTAGGTCTGGAAATGCTCCTAAAGGACACCTTTGAGCATTTGATGACACTTTTTCCTCAAACTGCCTTGGTATATTCCAATATATGCCATAGACAAAAATGGAGGTGGTCCAATCAATTTTGTCCACAAATAGAAAAATCGAGGAAGCATGTAAATAAGTCTGTTTCAGCTTACATGAGGGACCATGGAATGGGCTGCATCTACAACAATAACTTGCGTTACTACATGCAAGATATCTACAGAGGAGATGGCGTGCATTTCTCAGATGAGGGGAACAAAGTTTTCATACTAAATTTAAGAATGTGTATTGGTTCCTACTTATAAGTTTCTAGAACATACACAAAACCCAAAAGCTCTTTTCAGAGCTACCTTAACTTAGTGTACTCTTTTGAAATTTCGAATGTACCTTTTTTCACTTATTTTCACCTATATTCGCTTCCCGGAACGCTAACTAGTTCGCGTACCGGCAGCTAACCACGCGAAAAAAAAACAATTTTTTTAAAACGACAAATATGAGCCTCCTGAGCCACCCTCAGAAAACTTAGGGAGACAGGATACGTCTAAACTACCCCAATCTACCCATTCTGAACATTATTTACCCTCCATCTTGTAGCTCAATTCTACCGAAACACAAAATGGAGGACTCCCGTAACGCTGCAAGTTCGCGTACCGGGAAACACACTGACAAGCACTCGCTCAAAAAAGGTAGGAAAGTAATTTACAGAAAAACAACTGGAGACACTTTCACCAATTAAACATTAGCTCATACTACATACCAATCCCTACCATTTTCACAAATATTGTTGGAATACCATTTACCATTGAGCATGTAGAACTCTCTAAAATCCCTGAGGTAAATTACTTCACAAAACATATCGGAAGTGTTGGAAATGACAACCAATTAAAAGATTACTTTCAATTTCTACTATTATATCATGACATTTCATTGGTTATGTACCTGAATATATATATACAAAGAGAGACAAACACACCCATTTTGACTACTACTTCGAGAAGTGCATAACAACAAAAAATCAACTGATAACTTCAACTTATATTTAAAAGGTAAGATATTATTTATAAAACTGAAGTATGTTCTGTACTGAAAGCTAATTAGAAAAGCATTTTCTGACAATCATATTCTATCACTCTGTAATACTTATAGAAAAAAATAGACTTCTCTGTTTTAGTTATGGCAGGGCCAGTCCTAGGATTTGCAAGACCATGGGCTAAAAGGGAAAGTGCGCGAGGCCCCCTCCAATTTACATAAGTGGCCCCTTGCAAGGAGAACATTCACAGACACTGAGGAGGCCCCATTGTCCAGCATTTTGATGCCCCCACAGTTTTAACTTTTACTCCACACGCATTTCTCACACCTTCATAGGTGTGAGAATTGATTGTGGTCTAAAAGTTAAAACTGTGGGTCCGCAAAAATGCTGGACAATGGGGCCCCCTCAGTGTCTGTGAATGTTCTCCTTGCAATTGAAGGAGCGTCTCCTTCTCCCTCCCCTATACCTCCTGACACCATCCATGGGAGGCCCAAGGAGGGGGCCCCCTCCAATGGACCTTAATTGCAAGCGACACCTTTCTTTATGATAGATCTCCAGGAAAACAAAAGGACACATCACCAGTGCGTCGCCCCATGCTGGTGGGCTGAGTGCGAGACCATGAGCGGCAGCCCACGCTGCCCATGCCTAGTGCCGGCCCTGAGTTAAGGATAGAGTTAGACTTCTATAGTATAATTCAGAATTGACAAAGAGTTTATTTGATAATTTTCTTCATATTTCTACTTCTAATTTGATACCATACACTGCCCAAAGAAAAAAACACTATATAAATAACCAAACTGCCAATCTGTACTGAAACCCAACAATGCCCTTTCTGTACTGATATATTTTTAAAAAATTCATTTTACAGAATTGAAAATGGAAGAACAACAAAACAACATGAAAACTGAAACAGAAAAAAAAATTGAGACACAAGTTGACATGGATTTCTACGACGACACAATAAATAATGAACTTGTGCAATGTGTAGATGCAGTAGATTTTCTACTAAAAAATGAAGAAAAAAATGATCACGATTTTTTAGATTTTCTTTTAAATTTCGAAAAACAAAATGAAAAATAAATTTTAATTTCTTAATTCAAAAATTTTTGACACATTATTTATTTTTATATGTATATTGAAAACTAGTAGCAAATGTATTATAACGTGAAGTCAGACTTAAAATATACTGTGCAACTTTTTGGTGTTACATACTAGCTTTGTTCATAGTTACTTCCTTTCTCCCACTATATAATCCCCAATGTGTATTTAACATCTCTTTATCATCTCCTGCCACCATGTTGTTTCGGCTTTCCAGACAGACTATGGTATGAATTCCATATACCACAATAACTTCTATAACAACAGGCAAGAAATTTACAAAGGAGACGGCGTTTATTAAATTATAGACTCTGTATTGGTACCTACATGTAGCTACGTAAATAAAAAAAAACAAAAAAAAAAAACAAAACAAACAATCAATAAACATACAATAAGTTAAAAGTCAATCATTCTTGTTTCCTTATAGTACGCTCCCAAGACCGCTTTCTGGTACGCGAACCGGGCGCACCCCACGAATTTTTTTTTTTTTTTTTTAAATTTTTTGGGGACCCGCGGGCATTGGTTGTCCAAGTATTTGTATGGGAAACTGAGTGTGTGTGTATGGGTGGCTGGGAGGTGTGTGACTCTGTACATAGATGTGTGAGTAGTTGATTCACTATATGTATGGGTTCAAAAGTGCATGTGGAAACAGCTGTATGGGCGGTTGACTGTGCATGAGTGTATTAGTGAGTGAATGGATATCTCAGTGCTACATGTCAAAGTAAGTACATATGTAAAACACAGTACATGTGAGAGTTGACATATATAAATAACTGGTCATAAGAGCCAGTGAATGTGTGAGTGGCTGTATGGATCATTGTGAACATGTATCAGGGATTGTATAAGAGAGTAAAGTAAATATGTGTTAGTATATGTTTGAATAAGTAAGGTGTGTATAACTGTATAGTTGAGAAAATGGAGGTGTGATTGATTTTTTGCATAACTGACTAGGTGTGTGAGTAACTCCATGGATGAGTGACAGTCTGTGACTGTCTGTTTACACTGATTGTATCTAAGGTTATATTAGAGTCTGAAGAGGTTCATGGTATTATCACATGAATGATATCATCAGTGATGTGATCAGTCATGTCAAATGAGATGTTATCAGTGATTTTATCAGTGATGTCATTTGAGATGTCATCAGTGATGTCATTTGAGATGTCATCAGTGATGTCATTTGAGATGTCATCAGTGATGTCATCAGTGATGTCACTAACCATGTCATGAATGATGTAATATGTGACATCATCAGCAGTGGATTGCGGGTGCACGATATATAGTTAGTGGAACTAACTATATATGAAATTTCAATGGTTTTGTGTGAGTAAAATAAGGTTTTGAAAAGGCTAATCCCTAACTATATATGGTCTATAACCAATGGTTTTTTCAGTGAATTTTCAAGGTTTTGTAAATGCAAATTCCTAACTATATATGGCCTATAACCTATGGTTTTTTCAGTGAATTTCATTGGTTTTTTAATAGCAAATATCAAAAGCTGTCAAATGTCAAGTATGTGATAGGTAAAAACTTTTTCGTGTTTATGCACGCTGATGTGCTTTGAACGCTGCCCCCCCCCTCTTTTCTCTTAGTAGTACTCTCTCTTTGCAGATAGTGAAGAGTAGTTAACGCAGGCCTTTACCCCCGTTGTAATCCGTCGTGCCTGCTTGTCTCTCCATTTGATTGATTGTTATCCAAGAATTTACTGTTTTACAATTGATTCTCTTTGGTTCATTCTCTATTTACAAACAAGAACAAAGTCGCAATACTCTGTTCAGTCTTTGCAGATAGTGAAAAATCCTGAAAAATCGTGTAAAAAAATAAAATTAATCGAGCAAAATCAGTAGGCCACTAATTGGATCTCTTTTTGACCTCGCTAAAATAGAAATATTAGGAACAACCCTTCATGAGAAATACGAAAATAGTGAGATGAACTGAGCTCCACACCATGAGGGCTGCAAGACAGCTCGGCTCCGTCACCCACCCCGCCCAAAATAACGACAAACCCTATGCAAATATTAAAAATAAATACAACACACCCGCAAAGAAACAGGGTAAAACATTTTATAAATAACTATTTACATAACTATTTTATACTTTTTATTGCCCGATCCGGCTAGCTCAATCGATCGAGCATGACACTCATGCACTCTGATAGCAAGCGTTGCTACTGATGCTATGCAGACCAAAACTGGTTTTCAGTTTGTACATTTTTCTAGATTTTTCCATCCAAGGTTGGTTGAGTTTGTAGAACGATGGCTTCAGATTTTCAACATACGGTGTGGTGGCGCGGACTGGGAGGGGGCGGTTCGCTCCTGCCCCCTCCCCAAGTATGATTTTCATACGTGAAAGTACGTTAAAGGTTTTGGTCCCTGAGTTGCTTCGATGTCACTGCCATTCTCAAATGGCATAAGTTCTGGATGTTGGGTGCCATAGTTCAGAGTTCTGAGCAGCGCTTGTAACACTGTCTGAAGCTTATTTCCACCTACTGCAGCTTCACTATTCTCAAAGTAAGTGAGGGTCGTTTGTGGACCTGACTGCATTTGAAAACAATGTGATATGGTACCTCCCTAAACCGCTTGACGGAGGCCCCCGAGGGGCGGTGTGATGGCAGGGACTCGGAGAAGACGCTTGGCTCCGACCCCCTCCCCAAGTCTTATAGCACCGGTTTAGCCTGAGATAGCCCCCGATATAGGCGGCCGGCTCCCGGGGTCCGGCGGAACTTTTTGCCTTTTGATGACTCTTCTATTCTGGACCTTGTCCCACAATCCGTTTGACCTGAGGACACGCTGTAGTGGGGCGCCCCTTTACCGTTTTAGTTGCCATTCCGCCCGCTTTTGCTACACTGTGCCTCTTCCGCCATTCAGCTTTTTACCGCCCGCTCTTGCGACTACAGCGTCTCGCTCACCATGTAGTTGAGTTGCTCCCGCTCTTGCGATGCAACGATAAGCGACTGCCACAGGACTCTCAAAATGGCGGCCGGCTCTCCAGATTTGGGCGTGGTCCACTAAAATGGCCCTGGGACACCTTGGAACTCGGACGCTTCCCTGATAGGGCTTGGGTCCCATTCTCGAAAGCGTCCCCTCAGCCGTGAAGATTCTACAAAAGTCTTGGGAGCCCCCGACTCCCGCAGGCTTCTGGTGGGGAGCGGCTGCCATGTTTGCTCGTGGAATGGCCACGATGGACCTACGAGATGGTAGTGCTCTCATGCTGACGCCAGCTTTAGTCTGAAACATACAGAAACACTGTAGACTACCAATTCGATCAGTTCCGGTATAGCCCCAACATGACCCGGTAGAGAAGAACTTGCCCTCCCCTCTTTGACTGATGGTTCTTGTTGCCTGTCCCCTCTGTTGTCATTTTACAGAACTTTTTGGACTGCTGAAAGGGGTTGTGTTCCGAACGCTGGTTGGTGGAGACATTTTGACTATATTCTTGACCTACGTTGTCGCGTAATGCGTTATATGACACGCCGCGTTAGCGCACCCGGAAGTGATCCGGGGCGCGGCGCGCAGCGCGTAACGTAAGCATAACAGGTCATGTGACTTGTTAATAAAACTTTTTATTGGTTCATTTTACTTTTGTTATTTTAATAATGAAAAGCTTGGTCATATGACCTAAAAAATACGCTTTTTATTGATTTCGAACTTTTTTTTTTTAAACATATATATTATAATATTCCAGGCTAATGTACTTTCCCGGAAAATTTACAACTGTCCTGCAAGTAAAATATATTCCTTTTTCGAGAAAAAGGGCGTTTCTTCGTTCCATGACGGAGCCGTTGAGTAAAAGAGACTCGGCCTGCTGTCTTAGTCGCCGATACGCCTGATTATCAGATTCTTATCGATCACTTTATGTTGCAGGAGTGGAAAACACAACTGCCCTTGACCATTTATCTTTACTGCGTTCCTACATATTATACCTTTTATCCGTCATGTAATTGGACTGCTTTATTTCACTTGCCTTTTACTGATTCGAAAACAGTGACTAAAAGTAAAAACTTTACCAATGTAAATACTACTACCATGTTTTGTTTTAAAAACCTTTATTGTGAAAATGTCAGTATACAAATACGGGCCTATAACCACGTGGGCCGGCCACGGAGCAAACTGAAATCGTATATGATGAGGAGACATTTACATTATAGAGGAACGTAACGAGCGGGCCATTAGGTTGCAAGAACTAAGGTGTCTAACAGTTGCGGAATCGGTGGACGTACATTTTGTAATTAAAATACGACAGGGCCACTTACAAAAAAATCATCTAGATATACATTTGCGGGCAAGTACCATGGGTGACGTTAATTCGAACTTTCAATACTACAGTAATCAATAACACATCAGAACTTAATATCAATAGGGATGTCAAAATATTCAATCAATTCTCGTCCCCGCCCGCCATGAGCATCAAAACTGCATTCATATCTCGTGATATCAAAGTTGTTCAACCAGTACACAACAAGGAGTTACGAGTCCCATTTATACCGGCGCCATTTTGGGCGAGGCCGGGCAGGTCCAAGATATAGTCAAAATGTCTCCACCAACCATCGGCCAGACCAGAACCCCTTTCGGCCCTTTATGCTACAAGATGGTGTCTTCCATTCAGAAAATATTGTTGGCAGCATTTTGAAAGGAAAGATAAACAGCCGTTCTCCTAGTGAGTCTCACATTGTTACATTTAGGAAGAATGTTGAAGAGTAGTATGTGGAAAATCTGAAGCCATTTTTCTACAAACTCTCAATCAGCCTTGGATGGAAAAAAAAATCCTGAAGAATGTACAAACTGAAAACCAATTTTTGTCTGTATAGCATCAACAGCAACGCTTGAGTCAGCTTTGTGTCAAGCCGCCATTTTGATTCAATCAATAACGTCCCCCTGCACACATTCAGGGACCTGGTCGTGTCTTCAGTTGAAACGGATTGTGGGACAAGAAGCAAAAAGGAAAAGGAAAAAAGTTCCGCCGGACCTCGGGAGCCGGCCGCCTATGTCATGTGCGACCTTTGGCCACACCAGGGCAATAGTGAAGCTGCAGCAGGTGCAAATAAGCTTCAGACAGTCTTACAAGCACTGCTCAGAGCTCTCAACTATGGCACTCAACATCCAGGACTTGCCATTCGGATCTTGGCGCCTTGTGCTGGTTCCGACCTATTCACACATCGGTCCACTACTGACATCACCTCATAAGCCAACGGGGCACCCCACGCCGACTTTCGGCGCAGCATTGTAGGATGGCCACACCAGTGCGGCAACTTACTGGACACCACCTCAGTGCCATCCGGATCTCGGCGCGTTCGAGTCACTGTACCGCAAGAGCAGGAGAAACTCAGCTGGAAACGCCGTCTTTCGGCGCAGCATTGTAGGATGGCCACACCAGTGCGGCAATTTGCTGGACACCACCTCGGTGCCATCCGGATCTCTGCGCGTTCGAGTCACTGTACCGCAAGAGTGACCGCAACTCAGCTGGACACGCCGTCTTTCGGCGCAGCATTGTAGGATGGCCACACCAGTGCGGCAATTTGCTGGACACCACCTCGGTGCAATCCGGATCTCGGCGCGTTGTGCTGCCTTCGGCCTACTGTAGCCGCAAGTGCGGACGCAACTCAGTCGGACGGCGAGTGAAAAGATAAGGGGCGCCCCACTGCAGCCGAGGAGCCTCCATCATGGAGGAGACGCACAGCCCCCACTGACTGACGCGACCTCACAGGCCAATGGGGCGCCCCACGCCGATTTTCGGCGCGGCATTGTAGGATAGCCACACCAGTGCAGCAACTTGCTGGACACTAACTCGGTGCCATCCGGATCTCGGCGCGTTGTGCTGCCTTCGGCCTATTCGCACATCGGTCCGCTACTGACGCCGCCTCACGTGCCAACGGATTTTCTACACTTTTTGTAGCCCTATGCCGCATAACAGGTCCTGTGACTTGTTTATCAAACTTTTCATTGGTTCATTTTACTTTTGGTTTCCTAAAGATAGAAGGCTTGGTCATATGACCTAAAAATAACACTTTTCATTGGTTTAGAACATTTTTTTTTCCCAAACGATGAAAGCCCCACCTTGTTTCTGGGTGTTTCAGACTGAAGCTGGCGTCAGCATGAGAGCACCACCATCTTGTGGCTCCGTCGTGGTCATTCTGCGAGCAATCATGGCAGCCGCTCCCCACCGGAAGCCTGCAGGAGTCGAGGGCCCCCAAGACTTTTGTAGAATCTTCACGGCTGAGGGGACGCTTTCGAGAATGGAGCCCAAGCCCTAGCAGGCAAGCGTCCGAGTTCCAAGGTGTCCCAGGGCCATTTTAGTGGACCAGGCCCAAAACCGAAGAGCCGTATGCCATTTTGAGAGTCCTGTGGCAGCCGCCTATCGCTGCACTGCAAGAGTGGGCAGAAGTCAACTACATGGTGAGCGAGACGCTGTAGCCGCAAGAGCAGGCGCAACTCAGCTGGATGGCCGCCACCTGGGGAGGCCCGTTCACGCCGCCTCCCCCACGCCCCCCCCGGGCCGCCCCACGCCAATTTTCGGAGCAGCATTGTAGGATACCAAAACCAGTGCGGCAGTTTACTGGACATCACCTGGGTGCCATCCACATCTCAGCGCGTTCTGCTGCCTTGGGACTATTCGCACTTCAGACCGCTACTGACGAGGCCTCCCCCCGCACCACCCGGGACGCCCCACGCTGTTTTTCTGAGCTGCATTGTAGGAAACCAAAAACCAGTGCGACACCCAGGTGACATCACCTGGGTGCCGTCCAGAACTCAGCACGTTGTGCTGCCTTGGGACTATTCGCACAAAAGACAGCTTCTGACCATTGTTGTTTTTTTTGTCAAACAATGTTTAAATGTATTTACAGTTTTTGTTCCGTTCGTTATATTTAAAAGTTAATAAAGTTTTATAATCCTACTTTGTTGGAGTGCTATATATTTTTAAAAAATCGGGTGAATGGGGCCTTGAATCGGGTTATTGTCATGTGTGGGCTTTGCAAGTGTACTGCTACAGGATCGGACATTTCAAATTCAAATGCACGTTCTTTTTCTTACCTTTCCGAAGCATGGAGCGCAATAGCAGGCAGAGAAAGGGTGATGCAAGTGTTGAACACTGCCTGGCCTGGCAAGTTGCTGGCAGTGCCCCCCCCCCCCGCCCGCTCCTGAAAGAGGACACACACACACCGCCGCCCCGAGTACTTCACAGATCTTTAAAAGACCATGCGCTTGTTCATGAGGCTTAAATGGTTTATCACCCCTTCTAGAACCCCTGCATCGACCCTCTGACGTTTCCTGGAAGAATTACCATGTAACACAATACCAAGCCCTGTCACCTGAAACCCCCGAGGAATCGTGGGGCATATTATCAAGGGGGTTTATCTCCGCTTTTTTGGCTTAAAAAGCCAAGAAAGCGGAGATAAAATTATCTCCCTATTACCAAGCTGTCGCTAACACCAGTTAGTGACAGCTAAAAGGAGATAGCGACCATCTTGGGCCCCGCTTTGCATGTCAGTGATATTTATCACTAATGACATGCAAAGTGGGCGTGCCAAGATGTTAGCGACTGGAAACAGTCCCTAACATCGCTATCTCCTATTACCAACTTTTGGAGATATTCGCGCTAAGCGCGAATATCTCCAAAAGCTAACACCTGCCCTGAGCAGTTCTTAGCCATGTTATCCAATGGGAGGTGGATAAGATGGCTAAGAGCATTTGCTCGATAATGCATGAATATCGCTGACTTTTCAGCGATATTCATGCATTGCGGCCGTTTTTTATCGCATTTGCGATAAACCTTGCTAATAGCAAGGTTTATCTGCGATAAAAATCGCCGATGTGCAGCGATAATTTTTGTCTCTAAACAAGTTAGAGACAAAAATTATCGCTAGTTGTTGGTAATATGCCCCCGGGTTTTTGCTTGCAGAAATCGGGAGGCGGGAGACTAGCACTGAAATCAGTAGTCTCACGCCTGAATCGGGAGGGTTGGTGTGGCATCCTTGTCCTGTGTGTCTCTGCCTCATGACACAGCTGCGCTGATGTCATGAGACACTGGATTCTCTGATGGAATGTTATCCTTTGATCACTAAGCAGTTGCTATCCTACTTTATTGCTGGCTGGATGTTCACCTGTGGATGGGATCTTTTCTTCAAATAAACCTCTACTTTTTATCTTCAATTTGTGGATCCTTATTTTACATTTGGCGACGCAGGATGGGAAGAAGAAGATAAGATCTCAACACCTATCTCAAGATTTTTTTTTAAAAAAAAAGAACTTGTTCCTTTTGAAATTCCTGATACTTGGAACAACCTGAGATACTTTGGTGACATTCAACTTTCAAGATGGAAGATATTTGATTTACCTTGGACTAGATTTTAGGACTGCATCTTAAAACAAAAGAAACTTCCATTTCCACTTTCAGGGTAAGAAGAATTCAACTTAATTTTAGCAAGAAAACAAACCACTTTGTTTTCTTCCTACATATTTCTAATGGTATAACCTAGCGGTGTTAACTTTTTTGAGCTTTATTGGCTTTTTAATTACTACTTTGGACACTTTTGCGACTATTTTATACAGCGCATTCGATCTCTGCAAGTTGCATCTTTCGATTCTCCTACCTGCCAACGTCCTCGCAAGCGTCTCCACGAGCGAGCGTCCTCACGAGCGAGCTGCCTCTTGCAAAAGAACGCCATTGCCAGAATATCGAAGCTTTAGAAAACAAACATCTTGCTTCGCCTCGCTTCTGGACTCTTCGCAAAGCCGGCCGGGAGGCACGCAAACGTGCCGCAAGGCATCCTGGGAGTCACGCAAACGTGGGCGCCATCTTGGATTGGTGAATTCTTCGGTTTTCACCTCACAACATACGCGTTACTCTGTAAACGCGTTATAAACACCGCTGGTCATCGCTATTCTTCCATTTTACCCTGAACTTTTGTTATCATCACATTTATGGTACAAACTTTGCCAAGTTCTCTCAACGATTTAAAGGTACTGTTTTATTTAATTCTTTCTCCTGACACACTCACTGGGAACTCCTGTTGTGTATTCTACCGCTGTGACACACACACAATTTAAGCAAGCTGTTGTGTGTCCTGCCACTTGCTCTTGTGTGTCCTACCACTGTGACACACACACATATTAGACAATCTGACATTAGTCAACCTGTTGTGTGTCCTGCTACTGTGACACACACACATTGTAATTGGATACACTTACTTGGAACTGACTTTGTGTGTTCTACTGTGACACACACACATAATAGACATCTCTTTTCTTATTTTCATTTTGTGCTCTATTTCTTTTTGGTTAACAACAACATGCAAAATGTCACTGCTCCCCCTTTCTTTTTGTCCTCACCTGGGGATCCTCCTATTAGATGGAAAAAATGGCGTAAAGTGTTTGAAAGGTATGCAAGGGTGTGTGGTTCTAGCTTGAGTGCTGAAAGGAAGACAGCCCTACTTTTACACTGTTTGGGGGCAGAAGGACAAGAGGTATTCGATCATTTGCCTGACATTGATGACAGTACTTTAAATGAATACGAAATTTGTATTGCAAAACTAGATGAGCATTATCTTCCTAGAGTCAGTACAATTTTAGAAAGATATCATTTTGGTCGAAGAACACAAATGGAAGAAGAAACCATTGAGAACTATATTACAGCTTTAAGGAAACTTGCTTCCTCATGTAAGTTTGGGGCAAGTCTTGATGAGCATATTAGAGATCAGTTCATGCTTGGGTGTTATATTGAAAAGGTGAGAGAAGAATTGTGGCAAAAGGATGAACCTTCTTTAGAGGAAGTTCTTACTATTGCTAAGAGGATAGAACATTCTATTAAATGTGTAGAAGTCATCAAAAAGAATGGTGACAACAAAACTACGAAAGAAACTGTGAATGTTGTGAAATCTACTGCTAGAACAAGTGAAAATCAGCAAAAAGACTCTAAAAATGAAAATGTTTCCAACAAAATTCCGTATAAAAAAAAGGAGAACACTTTGGATTTCTCCCAAGTAAGATGTTACAGATGTGGTAAAATGGGGCATTTTGCCACAGATAGACAATGTTCTGGTTGGAAAGCTTATTGTAGTAAGTGCAAAAGGAAAGGACACTTCACCTCATGTTGTAAAGGGGGAAACTATAGAGGTAGAGTGAATGAGATATTTTATGATTTTGAAAATGAAGATAATCTAGATGAACACCTAGATTGTGGGCAAATTTATATTCAAACTGTAAGTGCTGAGGAAGCAAAGAATTCCCCTTGTGATGAAATTTTGGTGGAAGGTTATCCCACCAAAGTTTTGTTCGATTCTGGGGCAAAAATTACTATTGTAGCAAAAGATTTTTTTTTGAGTAAGTTGGGACATAAACTTGAGCTCTCACGCCCCGATATAAGACCATTTGGTTATGCTGGTCAACCCATTAAACTACTTGGGGTTTTTGAAGGTATGATTAATTATAAGAATAGGTTGGCCAAGGCAAAAATTTATGTTTCTCAAAAAGGAGATAGCATAATAAGCTGGTTTGCTCTTAAAGATTTGGGTGTTATGCTTGATCCAAACTCAACACCTCCTATTCTTCTAAAACAGCCCTTTCCCTGCACACCTCAGATTGTTTCAGTAGTTTCTTGTGATTTCACTAGTGAACTGAAAGCCAGATTTCCTAAAGTTTTTTCGGAAAATTTAGGATGTCTTAATGACTATTGTCATCGTATCATCTTGAAGAAGGATGCTGTACCTGTCTGCTGCAAAGTGCGAAATGTACCTGTAGCAGTCAGAGAACAAGTTAAAGATGAACTTGATAAGCTGGTCAAGGGAGGCATCATAGAAACAGTAGAAGGAACGGAGTGGGTTGCCCCGATTGTCGCAGCCAAGAAATCGGACAACTCTCTCCGTCTCTGTGTTGATTTAAGAGAACTCAACAAGTGTGTAGTTACTGATCATTATCCTCTACCCAAGATTGCGGACATGCTTATGCTACTTAAAGGTGCTAAAATTTTCAGCACCATTGATCTAAGGTCCGCGTACCATCAGATTAGGTTGGAAGAAGATTCGAAAGACTTAACCTCTTTTGTGACACCTTATGGCACTTTTAGGTTCGTTAGACTACCATTTGGTTTAGTGTCAGCCGCATCGGTTTTTCAGAGGGCATTAGAGAAGGTCTTAAAAGGTTTACATGGTGTTAGAGTCTATCAGGACGACATTCTTGTGTTTGGCATAGATAATCCTCAACATGATTTTAGGCTATTTGCTGTTCTAGGGAGGTTGTGTGATGCAGGTTTGACTGTCAAGATTGAGAAGTGTAAATTTAGAAAAACTTCCATTGATTATCTAGGTCACACTATTACAGAAGGAGGAATTTTGCCTAAGGAAAATCTGATCTCTACAATTTCTAAGATGTCTCCCCCACAGAACAAGGAAGAGTTGATGAGTTTTTTGGGACTTGCTGAATATTATAGCAAGTTTGTGAAAGACTTTGCCTCCTTGTGTGCCAATATGAGGTATTTGTTGAAGAAGGGTGTAGATTTCATTTGGGGAGAGAAATGTCAGCGTGAGTTTGAGGTCATCAAGGAGAGGCTAGCTTCTGCTCCGAAATTGAGCAGTTTTGATCCTTCTGAGAAATCTATTTTGATTACTGATGCAAGCCTGAAAGGTTTAGGTGCGGTGCTTGTACAGAAATTTGAGGGCATTGAGAGGGTCATTCTTTTCTTGTCAAGGAGTTTAAAGGGAGCTGAAACTCGATACTCAGTGATTGAGCGTGAAGCTCTTGCTGTTTACTGGTCAGTCAAGAAGCTTAAAAACTTATTGTGGGGAACCAATTTTGAGGTCAGGACAGATCACAAGCCGCTTTGTGAAATTTTAAAGAAAAAAGGTATAGATGCGGTGTCTGGTAGAATCACAAAATGGGTTGTTGGTTTACAGGATTATGATTTTAGTGTAAAGTACCTACCTGGAGTAGAAAACAAAGTGGCTGATGCTTTGTCCCGCCTTGTTCCCAGTTCTGAGGTTGAGGATGAGGAAGATTGTGATGTTGATGATGAGATGGTTTGTGTTGTAGAAGAGGCTGTCATTGATAAAGAGAGGTGGTTGAAGATGCTTCAGGAAGATTCGACTCTGGTAGAGGTACTTAAACTCCTAATGACAGGATGGAAGATTAAACCCAAATGTAATGAAGGTCTTGAGAAATTTTGGCATGTCAAGGATCAGCTTTCTGAACAAGATGGCTTACTTTTTAGAGGAACTAGATTGGTTCCACCCCTAGCTCTTCGGGATGAGCTTATGTCTTTAGCACATATCGGTCATTTAGGAATCTCTAAGACTAAGGAGATTTTAAGGAGCTCATATTGGTGGCCAAATATGGATTTGGAAGTAGAGCGCAAAGTTAGGGATTGCATTGACTGTGCTCTTAGTGAGAAGGTAGCAAAACCTAAAGTCCAACCCATGGTGATTAGAGACAGACCGGATGCGCCCTGGAAAGAAGTGGGTTTGGATATTTTGGGGCCTATTACATCAGCTGGTTGTGAGTGGTATGTTCTTGTTCTTGTTGATTTCTTTTCTAGATGGCCAGAAATTGCCATAACTCGTGGTATCGAGACTAGGCATGTGGTGGATTTTTTAACTAAACTTTTTGCTAGAGAGGGCATCCCTAACGCCATCCTCACAGATAATGGTCCCCAATTAGTCTCTAAAGAGATGGAAAATTTTCTGTTAGAGCAAGGAGTTAAACACAAAAGGTCTTCCCTTTACCACCCAGAAACCAACGGTATGGTTGAGAGATTTAACCGTGTCCTTAAAGAGACTATTAGAATGGCTAAGTCTGCTGGCACAGATTGGAGAACAGATGTCTTTAAGAAGGTTAAGGTTTACAGGTTATCTCCCCATGCCGTTACTGGAAAGACTCCTTTTGAACTTTTTAGATCACGCACTCCTAATACCCTTGTGGTACCGGCATGGGTCAATGACTTGCAACCACCTCCTCGTGATGACTCTGATGAGTGGATGTTGCGTGAACTTTCTAGAATTGAGTCTAGAAAAAGGATGTTTGATGAGAGACATTCTGTTAAGGTCACACCTGTTAAAGTGGGAGATTGGGTACTTATTAAGAATCCCTGCAAAAACAATAAGGCTCTTTCTGCTACCTTTAAGAAGCCTATTCGTGTCATCAAAGTTTTCAAGAACGCCATCAAAACTGCTGATCATCGTGTTTGGAATTTGAACAGGGTGGTGGTGGTTAGCAATGATCTTGTGGAAGCTTCTTGCAGTCGTCATTCTCAAACTCCTGGAGTTGAGTCCTCCTCACTTCTTCGCAAGTCTGCAAGGGTTTCTCATTCTCCTAAATATTTAAAAGACTACGTCACTGTGTGATTAATGTTTTAGCATTGTTTTGTTTTCTCTTATAATTTCCTTGTTGTTGTTAGAAGGGAGATGTGTGGCATCCTTGTCCTGTGTGTCTCTGCCTCATGACACAGCTGCGCTGATGTCATGAGACACTGGATTCTCTGATGGAATGTTATCCTTTGATCACTAAGCAGTTGCTATCCTACTTTATTGCTGGCTGGATGTTCACCTGTGGATGGGATCTTTTCTTCAAATAAACCTCTACTTTTTATCTTCAATTTGTGGATCCTTATTTTACAGTTGGTATGTCTGGATTCTCTACAGCTGGGGCCATAAACTACATCCGCAGGGCTAGGTGATAGCCTGGGACCGGCCTGGCATCTAAAATGGCTGCCGTGCATGACAAAATTGTGGCATTGTAAAAAAGGCAAGATGGCGCAGACAATGTTTATCAATAAGGATTCATTTATAACAAAATATTTTATCGCAAATTGGCGGTCAACACTTCCTGATTTCCATCAAATCGAACGTTAACAGACGTCACGCAGCAAAAAAAAAAAAAAACACGCACTGCCGCTGGAAGACATGTATCAACATATATGAGCCTCCTCAGCCACCCTCAGAAAACATAAGGGATCAGGATATGTCTCCCGCACCCCCTTATACCTAGTAATTTAATTAAAACGAAACACAAAATGGCGAATTCCCGTTTCGCTACCAGTTTGCGGCCCAGTTCGCGGCCCGAGAAGCGCTTCTACCGTGAAAAATCATTTTTTTTTTATTTTCCCCACGGGACCCTTTAATAACCCCGACATCATTCCTAGGGGGTCAAGAGGGGTCTACCTTGCCCCCTTTCATTAACCCTTTCGATGCTGATGACGAGCTCAGCTCGTCATCACCCAAAGGTGTTGTGTGCTGATGACGAGCTGAGCTCGTCATGGTGCCACTATAATGGCATTTTCCAGCACAGGGGGGGAAAACGCCCAGCAGCCATGTGGTTAAATTCCCCCTTCGTTTTTCACCTCTTCTTCTCTCTCGATCCTACCGAGAGATAAGATGGCGGCCGCTCCGGACTGTTTAGAATGTTGACAGACACCGGAGAGCCAATCAGCTTCGCATCGCAAAGTTCCGTTTCGCGAAAAGTAAGCGGACCGGAGCGCAGCCCGGAGCGCTGTTACAGATATATATCTTGTTTTGAACGTTAATTTCTCAAAATCCACTGGAGCACATATATTGAGACCTAGCAAAGGCACATCGGGCTAACAGTCCCTACAATTTTGCCAAGTTTCGTGCAAATCCATTCAGCCGTTCGAGCTAAAAGTGAGGCCAACCGCCCTATGGAAATTAACATGGGGAAAACGCGTTTTGGGACCCCCCTTTTTTCTCGGCCCCCCCTTGACGAAACCCCCCCAAATTTTCAGGAGCTGCTCAGAAACAAAATGTGCCATTTTCCTGAAAATTTCAGCCAATTCCGTCCACAAACTCCAAAGTTATTAGACATAGAATTTTCAAAAGTTCCATAGACAAAAAATCCTAACTATATATACCTACTGGCGAGACGCCAGTAGGTAATTACCTACTGGCGGTCGCCAGTAGGTATATATAGTTAGGATTTTTTCTCTATGGGATTTTTGAAAATTCTATGTCTAATAACTTTGGCGTTTGTGGACGGAATTGGCTGAAATATTCAGGAAAATGGAACATTTTGTTTCTGAGCAGCCCCTGACAATTTGGGGGGGTTTCATCAAGGGGGGGCGGAGAAAAAAGGGGGGTCCCAAAACACGTTTTTCCCATGTTAATTTCCATAGGGCGGTTGGCCTCACTTTCAGCTCGAACGGCTGAATGGATTTGCACGAAACTTGGCAAAATTGTAGGGACTGTTAGCCCGATGTGCCTTTGCTAGGTCTCAATATATGTGTTCCAGTGGATTTTGAGTAATTTAGGTTCAAAAAAAGATATATATCTGGGCGGAGCCTAACCACACATCTGATCTGATTGGCTGTCAGCACTTCATCCAAGAAGTGTTGGCAGCCATCTTGGGACCAATATACATGATAGCACCTCAATAAAAAGCATTGTAGTTAATAGAGGGTTTTAGGACTTTAGTTACATTATAAATCATTTGTTGATGGTACCATACTCGTTTTAGGAATTGTGGTGGGTTCTAAGGTGATTTTACCATGTGAAAAAACCTTCTGCTGTGATATCATGAATATTGTTTAAAAGAAAACTAATATCTGGTTTGGAAGGGGATCTATAAGCTAAACTGAAAGCATATTTTCTGTAAATTCACATTATCTTTCTCAGTCATGTGAAAATGAAGTCTGACATTCTCAGTAAAACATGTACATCCAACAAGGACAGAGACTGTCAGTTGATTCCTTTGTGTTCTACTGCAGCCTCCTAGAGTGTTCTAAAGAACAACTAGAGCGCTAACAGTCCTACTTATTACAAAGGTATGGCACACCTGAAGCCATCTTGATTGGAATAAAGTGGTAACTCTTAAAACATTTAATTTAAAAAGAAACAACATGAGGGGGTATATTTTGCCATAGAAAGTATGATTTGTGCTGCAGAATGAAAAATTAGGGCACATTTTGAGTGACTTCTCAAATCCTTTTCTATTTCATTAAAACATTCTGACATGCAGTCTCCCAAAATGGCCACCAGAGACAAAAGAGCCCAAATGTAGCCCAAATATCACCCAGATGTAGCCCAAGTATAGCCCAATGACAGAATGTCCCAGAGTGTTCTAAAGAACAACTAGAGCGCTAACAGTCCTACTTATTACAAATGTATGGCACACCTGAAGCCATCTTGATTGGAATAAAGTGGTAACTCTTAAAACATTTAATTTAAAAAGAAACAACATGAGGGGGTATATTTTGCCATAGAAAGTATGATTAGTGCTGCAGAATGAAAAATTAGGGCACATTTTGAGTGACTTCTCAAATCCTTTTCTATTTCATTAAAACATTCTGACATGCAGTCTCCCAAAATGGCCACCAGAGACAAAAGAGCCCAAATGTAGCCCAAATATCACCCAGATGTAGCCCAAGTATAGCCCAATGACAGAATGTCCCAGAGTGTTCTAAAGAACAACTAGAGCGCTAACAGTCCTACTTATTACAAAGGAGCCATCGTGATGGGAATAAAGTGGTAACTCTTAAAACATTTAATTTAAAAAGAAACAAAATGAGGGGGTATATTATGCAATAGAAGTTATTATTAGAGCTGCAGAAAGAAAAATTAGGGCACATTTTGAGTGACTTTTCAAATCCTCTTCTATTTCATTAAAAAATTCTGACATGCAGTCTCCCAAAATGGCCACCAGAGACAAAAGAGCCCAAATGTAGCCCAAATATCACCCAGATGTAGCCCAAGTATAGCCCAATGACAGAATGTCCCAGAGTGTTCTAAAGAACAACTAGAGCGCTAACAGTCCTACTTATTACAAAGGTATGGCACACCTGAAGCCATCTCGATTGGAATAAAGTGGTAACTCTTAAAACATTTAATTTAAAAAGGAACAAAATGAGGGGGTATATTTTGCCATATGAATTATGATTAGTGCTGCAGAACTAATTTGAGATGTCATCAGTGATGTCATCAGTGATGTCACTGACCATGTCATGAATGATGTAATATGTGACATCATCAGCAGAGGATTGCGGGTGCGCGATATATAGTTAGTGCAACTAACTATTTATGGAATTTCAATGGTTTTGTGTGAGTAAAATAAGGTTTTGTAAATGCGAATTCCTAACTATATATGGTCTATAACCTATGGTTTTTTCAGTGAATATATATATAAATATATATATATATATCTTTTCACTCGTTTCCTCTCGGTAACGCACCCACCATTCAGAGCTCATCAAAGGAAGAAACGGAAGACCCAGAGTGCAGGTGAGTTTTTAATTTTCAGCACACCACGCCAGCATAACGTTTCGGCCTTCACAGAGGCCTTGGTCACATGACGCACCGAGAGAGTTGAGCAAAATTTAAAGTGCTAGTGCATACAAAACAGTACATTTTGATTGGCTAGTATACTGGGAGGGAGATGTCCTTAATGAACATGGAAAACATCTTGCGTAAAGTGCATAGAGAAAAAAAACATTTCATATTTTGCATATTTTGCTGAGAACTGTTTAAATACAATTTGATCCGAAGAACTCGTTAACATAAGTTATCCTGTGTCACTATAAAATCACATGATAGTTAATTCATATATTTTACATCTTTTTGAACAAAAAGTGACCAAAAAATAAAGATATATACATGTAATATATACAATTTATTTAGGATTGGCTAGTCGGACCAAGTGATAATACATTTTTTCTCCACTCATATACTTTGATTTCACTAGGACTAATATAGTTCAATTGAGACTTGCATATGTCCAGAATAGAAACCATCGGTATTACGCAATTTTCAGCTCACCTCCTTAGGCCATATTATTAGTACTGGTGATAGAAAATCCAAAATAAAATTATGTTTTCAAACTAAACCAATTGTGATAAAGCCAAAAATGTGATGATCAAAATTGTAATTTATCCGCTGCCTAATGCAACTTCTGGCAGGAGTGTTCCAGGTGTACTCATTACAAGGGTATCTAACTATACAACCTAGTATGTTAACTCAATTATAGTTGTGATAGTAACCAGTAATGAAACCTAAGTAGTAAGCAATTCATTTGGATATCCAAATAGAAATAGTGGAGGGCAAACATGTATGCAAGTGGCAAGAGGAGACATTTGTAAACACGTATAAAAATCCTCCGTTGAATTGAGGCCATTTGGGGTCTTGCTGTCCATTTCCAAGATGTACCTGGTCTCTAATGTCCTTAAGATGCCTTCTCTGTTGCCACCCCTCCTTAGGGGACCTACAGTGTCTATGGCATAGTACCTAAGGAGTCCACTGTTGTTGTCGTGGTGCTTCCTGAAATGCCTCGCAACCGGATACGTGGCGTCGTTGGTATTATTCGCCCTGATGTGCGGAAGTACCCTTTTGTGGACCTGCAATTTTTTATTTTTTTTTAATTTTTTTTTCTCTTTAAATCCTCATATTGCGGTTTGTGCAGAAAGAAAGGTGTTTGGGGATTAGACCGAGTTTGCTCGATTTTGCCTCCATACTGTCCCTAATCGTCTATCGATGGATACAAGGGGATTTCTCATTATCTTAGTTCTTACCAGTCAATTCCTTCCGTACACCTTTATCTTGCTCAATAATTCCTTTGTTTATGGAGGAATCCAACCCTTGGGGTGTTGACAGACTTCAAGTCGTGCCAGGAATTATTGTTCCGCTTAATCATTGGAATCAAAAGAAAAAGAAAAAGAAAAAAAGATAGAAAAAAAGAGGGCCAAGAAGCTTTAGACAAGAAGAAGTTCTGGTTTGTTATCTGGAGGTAATATAATTTTCCCAGATCTCCCAATATTTCATTCTTTTAAGTTGGTTCCCTTTTCTATCCAGACTGCTAGTTCTTATTACAGCGTTTAGCCAATTTTCATGGCTTGGCGGTGCTGGTTTTATCCAGTTAATACAAATCTCTCTGCGCGCTAATAGGATCATAACAAACAATACATTTTCTTGGAGCTTACTCAGTTTAATCTGATTTGGTTGATTTGTATTATATATCCCAAAAATAATTAAAAGAGTACTCACAGTTATTGGTGTTGCCAGTATTGCAGTTAGAGTCTTAGCAATCTCTTGCCAATATTGCGTAAGTGCTGGGCAGCCAACAAACATGTGAATATCGTCCGCTTTTTCTTCGCCACATTTATCGCACAATTTAATTGCCGAGCCTTTAAATTTTGATAATTTTTTGGGTGTCCAATACGCTCTATGTATAGAGAAGAGATGGTTTCTTTTTAAGGCTGCTGTGTTTATACACAGCCAACATTTCTCTACTGATTTTTTCCAGATTAAACTTAGATCCAAAGCTTCATTTGGTAGATCTTTCCTCCATATCTTTTCAGGGATGGTAAAATCCTCTTCGCCGGATTCAATTAAAGTCCAATACCCTTTTGAGACTTCTTTTTTTAATACCGTTTCATTCGTCATTTCGGTTTCTAAGTTATTCGGATCTGTTGCTCCTTTCGAAATGGTATTTGCCCAACTGCTTAATTGATAATATTTGAACTTTGATAGTTTTCTTTCTGTTAATATTTGCAAATGTTCCCATGATATTAAGGCGCTTTCAACCAGGAGTTGTCCCCATTTTTCAATTCCCGCTTGTCTGAGTGGACTTGATAGTGAGTCCTTTAAGCATTCTGGGGTGCCTGGCGAGTCCCATATTGGAGCCCTACTGCTGTAATATGGAATCTTTGTGACGATTCTTATCTGATTCCATAGCTTAGCAGCGTTGTTCAGAACCTTCAGTTTTACTTTTTTGAAAAATTTTGGGTGACCAAATTTGAAAAGGAAATGATCTTCACCATTTGTTAGATGTTGCAAATATGTTGGGTAAGCTTGGTGTTCCTTTAGCAGAGCTCTGAAATTTTTAAATTGGAAGGATCTATAGTATTCATATATATCAGGGCTTGCTATACCGCCTTGTTCCTTCTTTCTCCTCAGTTTGTTCCATGCAATTCTTGTGCTTTTTGCTGACCAAATAAAGCTAGATATTTCTCCTTGTATTTTTTTAAAAGCTTCTTTTTTGAATTCTAACGGAATGTTATTGAAGAGATAAGTGAATTTTGGAATGATTGACATTTTTATTATGTTAGATTTGCCTAAAAAGCTTAGTGGTAGACCTGACCAAATTTTAAGGAGTTTTTTCATTTCTTTCGCCACTATGTTTAGGTTTGTTTCTGATAGTTTTCCCAGATCTTTTGTTATAGTGATGCCTAAATATTTCATTCTATCCTTTAAAAGAGGTGAATTCCAATTAGTATTCCAGCTCATTATCTCTGTTTTGTCAGTATTTATAAGATAGCCTGAAACCTTACCAAATTTATTCATTACGTCTTCTATCGCTAGTTTAGAAGAGTTATAGTTGTCCGTAAATACCATAAGATCGTCAGCGTAAAGCGCAACTTTCTCTATCCAATTTTGGTATCTGAAAGGTGTTATAAGTGGCTGATTTCTGATAGAGCAGGCCAAGGGTTCGATATATAAATTAAAAAGTAGCGGAGACAGGGGGCAACCTTGTCTTGTGCCTCTATGGATTTCGATATTGTCTGTGAGATTCCCGTTAACTGCTATCCTCGCCCTTGGTTTGGTGTATATTTCTTTTACCATGTGACTAAAGTTGGTCCCTAATTTGCTTTTTTCTATAATTTTATTTAGAAAGGCCCAATTAACGCGGTCAAAAGCTTTGGCAGCATCATATGTGATAATCGTTAAAGGCAACTTTTCACATACAGCTACGTCGATTGTTGCCACTAATTCGTGATTAATTTCCTGGATTTGTCTGCCCTTTATGAAGCCCTTTTGGTCAGGGTTAATTAATTTAGCCATAACCTTAGATAATCTTTTAGCTATTACATTCATAAACAGTTTATAGTCACAGTTAAGGAGTGATATTGGCCTGTACGATGCACAGTTCTTTGGGTTTTTTCCTGGTTTTAATAGGATGCTATTTGTCGCATCATTCCATGAATCCGGTATTATTTCATGTCCTAGATAAGTCTTATTCATTATTTCTGTTAGGTGTTCAGTTAATGTTTCTTTTAATACGATATAAAGTTCATTTGGTATAGCATCTGGTCCCGCTGCTTTTCCTCTCCTTAAGTTGCATATGGCATTTCTTACTTCTTCTGGTGTTATTTCGGTGTTCAAGAAGTTTATTTCTTCCTCTGTCAAACTCGGAAGAGGGATACTCTCTAGATAGTTCCTGATATCTGCACCTGAAGGATTTGTGTCTTCTTTGTATATTGAGGTAAAAAATCTGGAAATTTCTTGCCTTATTGATACATCATCTGAGCAGATAGTTGATTGGTCTTGGGCATAAATGCTTAGTACATTGTTTCTTGTCTGATCCATTTTCATTTTCCAGGCTAGCATTTTCCCGCAACCTTCTCCATATTCATGGTTTGCTAATTTGCTGCTCTCCCACTTTTCTTTAACTATTTTCTCCAGGTAATCAATCATATTCTGTTTTGAGATTCGATGCTTCTCTTCTAGATTTTTCCTCATTTCTTCAGTTATATATACATCACGCTCTAGCTGTATTTCTACTTCTTTAATTTCCAATTCCAGCTTCTTAATGTCCATTTTTTTTATTTTATGTTTACGTGCTCCCAAGCTGAGCAGTTTACCTCTAATTACTGCTTTATAAGCATCCCACATTACTCCTTTGGATGTACCATCAGTGTTATCTTCAAAATATTGTTGGGAAGTTGTTATGAGTTGCTCCACACATTGTTCATCTCTGAGGATTGATCGGTCGACTGTCCACCTATTGGCCAAGTGTGGTTGTGGAAGTGTTATATTTAGCTGAACCGCAGAGTGGTCTGATAAGTGTGCAGGTAGATGTTCAATGCTTTTGACATTATCTCGCAGGGATTTGTTTATTAGAAAAAAATCTATTCTGGATTTGTGTCTTAATTTTTTGTTGTGATAGGTGAACAGGTAGTTTTTTACACCTTTTAGCTTCCACATGTCTTCCAGAATTAGGTCTTTTTTGTAGATCCCTAACCATTCCCTCATTTTCGGTAAATTCTCTTGTTTTGATGGGGGCATTCTGTCTATTTTAGGATCCCCTATAATTTTGAAATCTCCTCCCATAACAATCGGGGTTGGGAATGTTAGAAGATCTGAATATAGTTTTTTTAGGGGCACTGGATCATCCCTGTTTGGGCCATAGTATCCCACAATTGTGAGGATGCGATCTTCGATTCTGACTTTAGCAATTGCCCATCTACCATTGCTATCTACTTCCTTAGATTCTATTTTGGCATTAAGTGATTTTTTTATGATGATTGCTACCCCCTTTATATTGCACTCTTGTGTTGTATGTATGCTTGATCCAATCCAACTCATATTTTTTACCAGTTGAGTCCACTCTGCATTTATTAAATGTGTTTCTTGAAGAATAATAATTTCACTCTCTATTGCTTTCAAGTATTCCATGATCCTTCTTCTTCTTGAAGGGGTTCTAAGCCCATTAACATTCCATGGACCTGCAATTTGGTACTACCAATATATTGCAGGCCACATGGGCACTCCAGCACGTAGACGACGTACTCCGTTTTGCATGTCAACTGTTTGTTGATCTTACGGGGCACTGTGGAAAATGCCGTAAGGTACTCGGTTTTGTTGAGTCCCTGCGAGCATGCCTTGCAGCTCGAGCATTTTCTGAAACCTCGACTTGCTGCCAACCAGTTTTTAGGGGGAATCACCTCCGGACTCGACTTTACTACGGCATCCTGTAAGGAATATGCCTTTCTGAAGGTGATAGCTGGTTTGCTGGGCACGTGTTCACCTATTACTGGATCGAGCTTGATCAAGTTCCAGTGGTGGTTGATTATCTTCCTAAGTGCCCCGTGTTGCCTATTGTAGGTCCATATGAGTCTGATTGGTTGTAGAACACTGGGATCTGTGGACCTCTGGGCTTTCTTGTGGATCAATGCATCATTTCGGGACAGGGCATTTGCTTTTTTTTTATGGCTATATCTATTAAGTTTTCAGCATAGCCTCTTGCCAGAAACCTCTGTTTACTTGCTGCGTGTGCTGCTTTACAGTGGATGTCTGTACTGCAGACGCGCCTAATTCTGAGCATCTCCCCATAGGGGATGCTTCTAATTAGGTGCGGAGGATGGTGACTATCTGCGTGCAGCACCGTGTTACCCGCAGTAGGCTTTCTGTAGAGTTTAGTCTCCAACCTGTCCTGACTGACCTCTATTCTTACATCAAGAAAGTGTGCTTTTTTCTGACTGATATGGGAAGTGAAGGCCAAATTATATGCATTGTTGTTAAGAGTTTCAATGAATTTTTCAGCTTCCTCATATGTCCCCCGCCAGATCATCAAAATGTCATCGATGTACCTATACCATCGTATGATGTGGCGGGTGCAGATTACGAGGTAATCACCATGGAGGACCTGCCTCTCCCAGTATCCCATATGTAAACAGGCATAACTGGGAGAGAAACATATATATATATAGAATATTCACTGAAAAAACCATAGGTTTTAGGGGTGTTATAGTTAGCCTGACATTTCACTCATACAAAACCATTAAAATTCCTCTGTTGTAGTTAGTTGTACTAACTATAACTTGCTCACCCGCAATCCACTGCTGATGATGTCACATATTACATCATTCATGACATGGTCAGTGACATCACTGATGACATCTCAAATGACATCACTGATGACATCACTGATGACATCATCCAGTGAATGTGGTTTGCTTCTATATTTTAAAAAGTATTATATATTTAGGAATCTGTATTGAAGACTGAGTGGATGATAAGTGTCTAGATGGAACATTTAGTAGTACTGTGATTGGCTGTCTAAGTGCCTAATTTAAAGTGTCTCACTAAATATATGGGATAGTGATTAAACTGTGTGAATATCTGTATCACTCTGTCTCTTGTTGTGTAAATAAACTGCATAAATTAGTTACTACCTATGTGAAACTCAGTTCAGTTCTTAAACTTTATTCGATTGTTCATAAAAAACATCATAAAAGTATACTGAATAAAAAAGGCACTTATGAATTAATACAAAATTGGGGAATACAGTACATAGCAAAACTCAAATAAGTAAAAACATGGACTAGCAGCAAAAGATTTGGACTAACACAATATTAAAAAAACATACTTTTTCTGACCGATACTGATTTTAGAATAAAGGTTGCGATAAAAAAACAGATATCCGGGGTGGCAAGTGCAAATAGAAATCTCATAGCATTAACAGTTGTGGACACAGAGTATTTCTTAAACAGTGGTTTGAGGTAGAGAATACGAAAAGGTTTATACAGAGGGCATATTAGCATAAAGTGCAACGTGCTTTGTTTGGTAATTCCGTCACACGGACAGGGGGTGGCAGAGTAAATTTTCATCCTCGGAAATGCCACCAGATTATGAACAATACCTAATCTCAGCCTTGTAAGTACGTACTGATGAGGCTGTCTAGTGATAACTTTTAGGTACATAGGAATACCAATCCCTTCTTCCTTGTTTGAAAAATAGAATGCATGGGTTGAATAGTCACTAGATTGTTCTTTACGCCTATTATATTTATGCCTCAAAAAGACTCCTTTAACCTCCTGCTTTGGTAAGACAATGGCACACTTGGGGTCATCGTGAACATCCAGATCGAAAAGTTCCTTAAAAGATGAGACAACATATTTTAGCCACGGAATCTGGTAGGCATTATCCAGGCGTAAACAGTCTTGAATTATTCCCCTGGTAAAGCCGGCTTCATCCTTTGACCAAATAGACCTCCAAGCCATTAGGCGTCTCAATCCGATTAAGTCAGTTAAGTAATCCAGCCCTAGTTCTTTATGGGTCAGTTCAGTAGATGCCGAAGATGGGAGGCAGAGGTGTCTCTTAAGAAATAAGTTTTCAAGTATTTGCAAATCCATTTGAGTCCTGTGTCCCCAAACCCCTGAGCCATAAAGGGGAGTTGATGCACACCTGTGTCGATAAACATTCAGCATGTCTGGTATGCGGCGGCTTCCCAATTTAGCAGCAAAACGAAATACACTTAAGGAAGCCTTTCCCATCCTAGCTTTAACATTGTGTTGTTCTGGCGCCCAGGACCCACCATTATTAAAAGTAATGCCCAGATAGCAAAAGGTATTCACAACCTCGATGTGGTTTTCCTTAAAATAAAATGATTTAAGTTGGTTCACCTTTTTTCCGCATGCCATGATGAAGGTTTTTGGAATTATTAATTTTTAATTTCTTCCCCTGTATAAAATCATAAAAACAGTTCATAAGTTTCTGGAGGCCTATGGGGGTTCTTGAAAGTAAGACGGTATCGTCTGCATAAAGCAGCACCGGGATTGGTTGTCCCTCAACTTGCACGTTTTTCAGTTCGAGCTCCATGGAGTTTATAAAGAGGGAAAAAAGCAGCGGAACCAGGACACAACCCTGTCTAATGCCGATTTAACCCTGATCTTCCACGTGCATTCCCCCTCATGACCGTATTGAATCTGGGCAGATAAATTATTATAAAGTCTTGCCAGAAAGTGAATTATCGCTGCCGGCGCACCCATTTCAAGTAGGGTTGACCACAACAAAGTATGGTCAACCAGATCGAAAGCACTAGAGAGGTCCGCAAAACAAAGGAACAAAGAACCCTGTTTAGCTTTGGTGTATTTTCCTATTAAAAGATCTAAATTGATACACTGCTCAATAGTGCCAAGGCCCTTCCTAAAACCGTATTGGGAGACTGCAAGGATGTTGTTAGTTTCAGCCCATTCCTCCAAACGTAGCAATAAAACCCTGCTCATGATTTTTAACGAGGAGTCCAGGAGGGAGATAGGGCGGTAGTTCTTAGCCTCTCCTCTATCTCCCTTCTTATAAATTGGCAGGATTACGGATTCACACCAGGTAGAGGGGGTAGTATCGTTAACAGGAGCGTTAAACACTTGGGTCAGTAGGGGGCTCCACAAGGCCAGATCGGTTTTGTATAGATTGACCGGCACCCCATCTGGTCCTGGGGCTTTCCCCCTTTGCTGTTTCAAATTGCCATGTCAACTTCTTGAAAGGTAATCCCCAATGGTTGATTGGGTCTGGTGAAGTTAACACAGGAGCTATCCTTACAAGTTGGGTCAAAAATCCCAGTAAAGTATTGGACCCAACTGTCCTCACTAACCCATGCGGTTAAAACTGGGAATTCCTCCTTCTGGAGGAATGGGCTATTGACAGTACTCCAGAATAGCTTACAATCCCGTAGTGCTGCCGCCTTAGTCAGGTCCTCCCAGGCTTGTTCTCTTAGTTCCTGTTTCCTACGCTTCAACTCGTGTTTATATGTTGCCCTCAAAAGTATTACAGCAACCCTATCTCTCAGGTGGTTGGATAGTGCCCTCTTAAGATCTTGTAACGTGGCCGTGCAGGCTCTATCAAACCAACTTAACATGGCCCACTTGGTTATGCCCTTGGTGATGATGAGGGACTTTTTAATTATATTACCAAGTTCCTCGAAATCGGCTATAATGCAACTTGGGGAGGCATCAAATTCAAGACAACGGAATAGCACTTCAGAGCCTGCTCCCACAATTTTCAGTAATAATTTATCGGAATTATCTCCACACCATTTAATCCGGATGCCATTTTGCCTACATGGTGTAATCTCATCAACAATCCTACCATCAAAACGGGTCATAGGACCCCAGATGAGGATTGACATAGTAATGGCATTGTGGTCGCTAATTCCAAAATCCACAATAATGGGGACCGTACAAAGGGGGACCATCTGTGTCGATATCAACAAGTAGTCAATAACGGAAACAGAGTTCCTCCCTGTGAAAGTCGGGACGATATTACCCTCATTATCCAGAGCAGGTTGATGGATGACCAGATCGAATTTTAACAGGAGGGTATTAAAGGAGTCACCATAAGGGGTGTGGGAAAAATGAGCCCGGTTCTCCCCATTGTCCCCATCATATCCACATACATTAGTATATGAGTAGGGACAGGATCTGATATTAAAGTCCCCCCCCCCCAGATAATGTCATATGGCTTATGGGTATCACTGCAGACTTTATTTATAGCTGACTCAAGTTCATCTACAACAAGGGTACTCGCGGGGTCGAATATATTGTTATAATGATTGATCAACAGAGTGTTCTGGCCCCCTCTATATTCTAACCTAAGTATTTGTGAGTGTGAACCTACAATGGAGTGGGATCTTACACGTACTGGAAAATGCACAGACAGTAAAATCAACAGCCCACCTTTTGCCCTACCCATGGAAGATTCTTGCGCTGGGCAATTATAAGAGACAAAGCCATCGTAATGAATATCAGTCATAGACCAGGTCTCCTGTAAGCAGAAGATGTCAAACCCGGAGATAGATTCCCTCCAGCCCAGGGCTGACAACTTCTGCCGCCAACTGGCGATATTCCAGCTCGCCATTTTACAACCTGGGGGACTAGATACCAGTGCTGGCTCTGTCAGCACAAGGTTAGTTGAGGAAACTGGAGTAGTTAACAACACATCTGACGTACCCGAGGCATAAGGCGGATGATGGGTATCCGCTATCTCAACTTGTAGAGAGGGTACCATGGGCAACATTTTGGGTGTTAAAGGAGTTAACAAACATTCATCTGAACGCATTTCATTGGCCACGACTTCCCCATCCAATAAACCATTAGCCATCTCAGGTGGGGAAGACCTTAAATCACATGTTGGCAGTTGTCAATCAACTCCCTCTAGACCATCTAGACAGCTATACCGGTTACAATCAAAAAAGGGATTATACTGGGGAGTATACTGGGACAGCATAGCTGGTCTTGTATCATAACTTCTTTGTCTGCCCCTCCGTTCAACGCTTGTCCACTCAGGCCTTCCTCTACCATGGGTTACATAGTTAGGTGGAAAGAAGAAGGACACTTGGAGGGTCTGGATGGTCGAGTTAAAAGACCTGTTAAAACCCGCACAAATATGGGATACCGTTCTGGGGTCTCTGAAGCTGACCGTAATGCAATCCCCATTGATGGACTTGGCCGTCTTACATAACCAGGGTACCCTCCTTACCATAATGATTTCATTGTGGAGATGGGCCGGAAGGGGTCTGTTCCAGTTAAGCCACTTAACAACTTTGCCTTTCAGGGAGCTAAAGGTTTCAGTTTCTCCTGTTTCCAGGATGGGGGCTCCAGCTAAAACTACCATATAGCGGTTTGCTTCCGGGGTGAGATCAGGCAGACGTGGTCTATGGGCTCTAGGTACTTTAATTGGAGACCCTTGTATACCATCAACAGTTGGTCCAAGTGAGTTAGTATTACAGGGTTGGGGTCCAGGAAGTTGTTGTGGAGGTACATTATTACCCTGGTTGGGATCTTGGTTGGGGTCTTGGTGGGCTACTGAGGGACCTATGGGGGGACAGGTAGGGTGTTGGGCCACATTAGCTTGTTGAATGCCTGGGATGGTAGGAGTGATTTGTAAGGTACTCAAGCTACTGGATTTGTTGGAGTTGGCTAGAATAGAGGCAGTGGCTTTCTCAATATTAGACAATCTAAGTTCTATCCTTTCCATTTTGGCCTCTAGAGGGAATAGAATCGATTTAAATAGGACGGCAAACTTTCAATAGAGACCTCTCTACTAGAGGAAACTGTTGGAACAATCGTGGGGGGAGGGGTGGGGTCGTGTTGTAACTTTGATGTTTTCGATTTCCTACCAGCTTTCTTATTATACGATCTTTTCCGTTTAGCAGTAGCCCCTTCCTTAACCCCCTGAGACATAGAATTATTAAAGGTATCTTCGTGTACAGAAACAATGGAAACATTATTTATATCAAGAACTTGATTGATTTCAGGTAGAATTTCGTTCACCAAAATGTCGAGGTCCACTGAAGCCTGATTATCAGCTTCAGGGAGAGGGGGTTGGTCAGCCACTACGGTGGTAACGGTATCAACAAGTCTTTCAGGTGTTTTTGCATTAGCTAATGTCCCCAGGAGGCACTTTTGATAGACAACATTTCTTTGGACAAACGTTTCTCAAGAATATTAATTTCAGTGTCAATGATGGTATTCGCCCTGATGAGAAATGTTTCCATACCTCCAGTTGCAGGTCCTCCGGCAAGCGAGGACTTACTCCGTGTTTCCCGACCAGCCATAGAAGCCAAGTGGTGCGTGCAGGTGGTTTAGGAAGAAAGTTAGGGGGGTGGCCCGGTCCGGTCACTACTGGTCACGAACGGGCACAAATGAGCCCGCCCTTGGCCCAGGCTTCTCCCGGCGCCGTCTCGCCCGCGTTCCGCGTGCGCGTTTATTGGACTGGATATGTACGTGTACCCTGTGGGCGTGGCCTACAGGGAGAGCGGGCCAGGTGTCAACTATTGGCCACGCAGGGACTCCTGGTAGATGGAGTCCCTGCCGTCATGCTCGCAGCCCTGTTTAGCTGCCACCGACCCCACAGAGTGTCCAGGTGAAGCGGGACCCGCGAAGCCGGTCCGGCGTACTGTAGCAGAGGACTCGGAGGGCAAAGCACAGCAGGTTAGTCTCCGTCGTTAGGTCCGCTTTTACCAGGATGCAGGTGATAAAAACCCACCAGTGCAGAGAGAAGGGGCTGTTTTACCGTCAGCTGGTGCGCTGTGGGCGTGGCCTACAGGGAGAGCGGGCCAGGTGTCAACTATTGGCCACGCAGGAACTCCTGGTAGATGGAGTCCATGCCGTCACGCTTGCAGCCCTGTTTAGCTGCCACTGACCCCACAGAGTTTCCAGGTGAAGCGGGACCAGCGGAGCTGGTCCGGCGAACTGTAGCAGAGGACTCGGAGGGCAAAGCACAGCAGGTTAGTCTCCGTCGTTAGGGCCATTCTACTAGGATGCAGGCGTTAAGAAACTCTATATTCGTTTTTAATTAGTTAAGTGAGTATTTGTATGGGAGAGTGAATGCGTATCTGGTTGGGTGGGAGGTGTGTGACTGTCCAAAGATGTGTAAATAGTTGATTTAGTAGGTATATGATGTTAAGACTGCATGTGGAAACAGTTGTTTGTGGTATGAATCTCTTTATGGGTGTGTTGATGAGTAAGTATAGTTCTCAATGATACATGTCTAACAATGTTGAAATATAAAAGGCACTGTATGTGACAGTTGGTGTATATAAATAAGTATATATAAGAATCAGTGGTTGTCTGACTAAATGTATGAACAACTGTATACTTATAATAGTGATTTTATAACACACTAAGTATGAGTTACTTTCTATATCAATAAATAAAGTTATGTTTGTATACGTGTGTAGCTGAGTAAATGTAAGTATGATGAATTATTTGCATAAGTGAGTAGGATGACTGCATAAGTGAGTAGGATATGTGCTGTTCTGTAATGTTGTTATAGATGTATTAGTAATTTTATATTGTTCTATTGATCTTTGTCAGCATGTATGAGTGAATGTATAGGTAAGTGTTTAGATGTGTGTGTAGATCTACAAATCACTTAGTCGGTTTTTACAAACTTGTGTTGGTGTGTCAATGGTTTCAAAAGTGGAAGTTTATATTTTATAGTGAGTGATGAAAGGTTATTCTAGTGTATGATGAGGTGTATCTGATTGTCACGTGGATGATGTCATCAGAGATGTCATCAGTGATGTAATTTGAGATGTAATCAGTGATGTCACTTACCATGTCATGAATGATGTAATATGTGACATCATCAGCAGTGAATTGCGGGCGCGCAAGTTATAGTTAGTACAACTAACTATAACAGAGGAATTTCATTGGTTTTATACGAGTGAAATGCCCAGATAACTATAACACTCCTAAAACCTATTTTTTTCAGTGAATTTATAAGGTTTTTTAAATGCAAATTCCTAACAATAACATTTCTGAAACCTATGGTTTTTTCAATGAATTTCAAAGGTTTTTAAATGATAATTCCTAACTATAACATGTCTGAAACCTATGGTTTTTTCAGTGAATTTCAAAGGTTTGTAAATGACAGTTTTTACATGTATGAATTCTTATATTTATTTTCTTGATACTGATTTACAACATTTTTTTAAACTATTTATTTTTAGATATTTTATTTTGTAAATTACATTATAATTCAGTTATACATTACATTGCAAAATATACTCTCTCAGAATAAATTACTTTAGTTTAAATACTTTGCAAATAGGCAATATACTTTTAAGTGCAGTAGTTACAGTTGTTGCAATGGGCAACACAATTTCAAACATAATGCAAAATTGAGCTTAACGGGGATTTCTAGTTAAATGCAATTAGTTACTTTATGGATTACTTTTCTAACCACCGGACTGGATCCTAGATTCAGTCCTGTGACATCTCCTGTAAACAGGTGAGTAAAAGCGTTTTGGTTACAGTAGTGATTTTTAAGGAATATTATTCTATTTTAAAAGTTGACACAGAAACTTTTTCACATAGAATCACCTATGTTATCCTACGGGAAGAAATTCACTTAGCAGGTAAGTAGTGCTATTGTCACTTTTTCTTACTCAGTGGTGGATCCTGGATCCAGCATTGGTGCTGCTCCTGTAAACAGTTGAAAGAATGCATTTAAGTCATACAGGCGATTTTTAGTTTGTGAAAATAGACACTTAGAAACTTTTCTGGTGAAAACCAGACAATGGATTCCTATGGAAGGAAATACAAGATTCTGGTAAGTATGGTTACAATTACTTTTCAGGGTCAGTGCTGGGCTAAAAGATGCAGCACTAAGGTCTCTCCTGATAACAGGTGAGTAAATCGGAATTGGTTGTTCGGATGATTTTAGGTGAATATTTGAAAGTTCCAAAACTCCACACTTAGAAGAATTTCCAAGTGAAACCAGTCAATGTTAGCCTATGGAAGGAAATTCAAGTTACTGGTATGTTTGGTTAGAATTACTTTTCATGATTAGTACTGGGCTCAAAGATGCAGCACTGAGGTCTCTCCTGATAACAGGTGAATAAATCGGAATTCGAAGTACATCCTGTAAGCGCCACAGAGCTGCGTAGCAGAGAGATGTAATAAGGGGCACGGCCTGCACCACCTCTTTGCAACGCAGTGCAGGTTTGATGTAGAATGTTTTCCCCAACTTAAAACACACCAAAGGGCGTGTTTGCACACATCACGTCAGGCCCGTCCCCTCCCTTCACAACTGTGTTAACGCGCCCTGTCACCGTTCTAAGGTGAGAGATTAAGTCCCCTTCAATCCTAAGGGTCCCTAGGGTCAAACTATCCCACTAGGTACCTCCAGTAAGCGCCACAGAGCTGTGTTGCATAGAGGTGTAAAAAGAGATGTGGCCTATGAACACCTGTCCACAACGCAGCTCCCTGGCGAATACTGGAGATACCTGTTGGGCTATTTGACCTTCAGGGTCCCTCAGTATTGAAAGAGAATTAATTCCACAACTTAAAACGTGCCAGGGGGTGCGGTTGCACAGTGGTGAAGGAAGGGGCCTGAGGTGATATGTCTGCAAACATGCCCTGTGGCGCGTTTTAAGTTAGAGAATTAATTCCTCCTCAATCCTGTGTGTCCCTGGGGACGAACTAGGCCACCAGGTACCTCCAGTATGTGCCGGGAGGCTGCATTGCAGAGAGGTGTTCAGAGGCCACGCTCCTTTTTACAAAACTCGGCAACGCAGCTCTGTTGCACTTACTGGAGGTACCTGGGATCCCAGCCCCCGGCCTGGCCCTCTCCAGTGGGGACTGTGGGGGGTCCCCAATCCCCCCATGGTCCCAGCCGGCTCCCCGCATCCTGCGGGAGCCGGCATTGCTTTTCCACAAAGGCAGCCGCTAACATGCTGCTCCCCCTGTTGAAAAGCAATCTGCTTTGATATTTATGAGAGGGCACCCAGGGACACTGCAGGACACGGCCCTGGGGGGTGGCGGTCCCCAGGGCCATCGATGGCTCCAGGAGGGGGGCCACACGGCCCCCCTCCCACCTTCTGTAAAGCCCTGGGGGGTGGTGGTCCCCAGGGCTGGGGGGGTCTGTCACGTACCCCCCAATATAAATATTTAGTGCCCCGGGGAGGTGGTGGTCCCTGGGGCGCAATTGACTTTTGAACAGCGAGCCCACAAGGGTAATTTAAATGAGACTACACCATCCAGACGGCCGTGTGCTCGGCCACGCCCATTAAGGCGGGTGGTTTGAATTGAACTGACTTTCAGCATCAGCGCTTTTCATTTGGATAAACCAACATGCCGCTGAGGAAGGGATTTGCTATTCCCGAAACGCGTTTGGCATTCTTTATCTTCTGAAGTGTTATCCTGTACCAGTTGGTTGTCAGCATGCCGCCAATTAAAGCAAGGGAAGTACTGTCTTCCAGTGGCCTTCTTTAAATGGGAATCCCCTAAATGTGCTTTTAGCTCGAACGGCTGAATGGATTTGCACGAAACTTGGCCAAATTGTAGGGACTGTTAGCCCGATGTGCCTTTGCTGGGTCTCAATATATGTGCTCCAGTGGATTTTGAGAAATTAACGTTTTAAAAAGCAGATATATCTGTGACAGCGTCCTGGATAGCGCACTAGTTCGCGTACTATTCGCGTAACGGAGCTTTGCGAAGCGAAGCTGATTGGCTCTCCGGTGTTTGTCAACATTCTAAACAGTCTGTAGCGGCCGCCATCTTGTCTCTCGGTAGGATCGAGAGACAAGAGGAGGCCAGAACAAAGGGGCAAATGCCCATAAGGGGGCATAGTAGATCCTCCTTGACCCCCTAGGTTTGATGTGGAGGCTTTAAAAGGGCCCCACTGTGAAAAAAAAAAAAATTGTTTTCGTGGGGTGCGCCCGGTACGCGTACCCGAAAGCGGTCTGGGGAGCGTACTATAAGGAAACAAGAGTGATTGACTTTTAACTTATTGTATGTTTATCAATTGTTCGTTTTGTTGTTTTTTTTTTGTTTTTTTTTATTTACGTAGCTACATGTAGGTACCAATGCAGAGTCTATAAATTAATAAACGCCGTTTCCTTTGTAGATATCTTGCTTGTTGTTAAAGAAGTTATTGTGGTATATGGAATTCATACCATAGTCTGTCTGGAAAGCCGAAACAAAATGGTGGCAGGAGATGATAAAGAGATGTTAAATACACATTGGGGATTATATAGTGGGAGAAAGGAAGTAACTATGAACAAAGTTAGTATGTAACACCAAAAAGTTGCACAGTATATTTAAAGTCTGACTTCACGTTATAATCAATTTGCTACTAGTTTTCAATATACATATAAAAATAAATAATGTGTCAAACAATTTATGAATTAAGAAATACAAATTTATTTTTTAGATTGTTTTTCAAAATTTAAAAGAAAATCTAAAAAATCGTGATCATTTTTTTCTTCATTTTTCGGTAGAAAATCTACTGCATCTACACATTGCACAAGTTCATTGTTTATTGTATCGTCGTAGAAATCCTTGTCAACTTCTGTCTCCATTTGTTTTTCTGTTTCAGTTTTCAAGTTGTTTTCTTGTCTTTCCATTTTGAATTCTGAAAAATGAATTTTTAAAAAATATATCAGTACAGATAGGGCACTGTTGGGTTTCAGTACAGACAGGTAGTTTGGTTATTTAAACAGTGTTTTTTTCTTTGGGCAGTGTATGGTATCAAATTGGAAGTAGAAATATGAAGAAAATTATCAAATAAACTCTTAGTCAATTCTGAATTATACTAGAGAAGTCTAACTCTATTCTTAATTCAGGGCCGGTGCTAGGCATGGGCAGCGTGGGCTGCCGTTTAGGACCTCGCACTTAGCCCACCAGCATGGTGCCACGCACTGGTGATGTGTCATTTTGTTTTCCTGGAGATCTATCACAAAGAAAGGTGTCGCCTGCAATTAAGGTCTATTGCAGGGGCCCCCTCCTTGGGCCTCTCATGGATGGTGTCAGGAGGTATAGGGGAGGGAGAAGGAGACGCTCTTTGAATTGCAAGGAGACCATTCACAGACACTGTGGGGGGCCCATTGTCCAGCATTTTGGCGCACCCTCAGTTTTAACTTTTAGACCACAATCAATTCTCACACCTATGAAGGTGTGAGAAATGCGTGTGGATTAAAAGTTCAAACTGTGGGGGCGTCAAAATGCTGGACAATGGGGCCCCCACAGTGTCTGTGAATGTTCTCCTTCTAAGTGGTCACTTATGTAATTTGGAGGGGGCCTTGCGCACGTTCCCTTTTAGCCTAGGGCCTCGCAAATCCTTGGACTGGCCCTGCCATAACTAAAACAGAGAAGTCTATTTTATTCTATAAGTATTACAGAGTGATAGAATATAACTGTCTGAAAATGTTTTTCTAATTAGCTTTCAGTACAGAACATACTTCAGTTTTATAAATAATATCTTACCTTTTAAATATAATTTGAAGTTATCAGTTGATTTTTTGTTGTTCTGCACTTCACGAAGTAGTAGTCAAAATGGCTGTGTTTCTCTCTCTTTGTTTATATATATTCAGGTACATAACCAATCAAATGTCATGATATAATAGTAGATATTGAAAGTAATATTTTAATTGGTTGTCATTTCCAACACTTCCGATATGTTTTGTGAAGTAATTTACCTCAGGGATTTTAAAGAGTTCTACATGCTAAATGGCTAAATGGTATTCCAACGAAATTTGTGAAAATAGTAGGGATTGGTATGTAGTATGAGCTACTGTTTAATTGGTGAAAGTGTCTCCAGTGGTTTTTCTGTAAATTACTTTCCCACCTTTTTTGAGCGAGTGCTTGTCAGTGCGTTTCCCGGTACGCGAACTTGCAGCGTTACGGGAGTCCTCCATTTTGTGTTTCGGTAGAATTGAGATATAAGATGGAGGGTAAATAATGTTTAGAATGGGTAGATTGGGGTACTTTAGACGTATCCTGTTTCCCTACGTTTTCTGAGGGTGGCTGAGGAGGCTCATATATGTTGAGAAAAAAAAATAGATTTTTTCGCGTGGTTAGCTGCCGGTACGCGAACTGGGTAGCATACCGGGAAGCGAATATAGCTGAAAATAAGTGAAAAAAGGTACATTCGAAATTTCAAAAGAGTACACTAAGTTAAGGTAGCTCTGAAAAGAGCTTTTGGGTTCTGTGTATGTTCTAGAAACTTATAAGTAGGAACCAATACACATTCTTAAATTTAGTATGAAAACTCTGTTCCCCTCATCTGAGAAATGCACGCCATCTCCTCTGTAGATATCTTGCATGTAGTAACGCAAGTTATTGTTGTAGATGCAGCCCATTCCATGGTCCCTCATGTAAGCTGAAACAGACTTATTTACATGCTTCCTCGATTTCTCAATTTGTGGACAAAATTGATTGGACCACCTCCATTTTTGTCTTTGGCATATATTGGAATATACCAAGGCAGTTTGAGGAAAAATTGTCATCAATTGCTCAAAGGTGTCCTTTAAAAGCATTTCCAGACCTACCCCAGTCAAAGTGCCCAAATCGTTTCCTCCACAGTGCACTAATATGAGGTCAGGGGTTGACAAATGTAAAAAGGTTTTCACCAATGGTATCAATTGGTGACATTTCAATCCTCTTCGACCAATCCATTTGATTTCCACATTTTGTAAATTGATGTTGTGTAAATTTCTGTTATCAGCATACCTGTGAGCCCAGTGGATGTAGCTATGTCCAAGAATCCGGACTGAAAACATAGCTAGAGAAGTTTTTGCTGCAGTCAGATGAAGTGTGGGAATGAAATGGCAGTTGAAATAGTGATGTTTGTAATGTAAAAAACTGTGGAGTTTAAGTGCAAATGATTCATTAGCAGTGATTGGTGTATTTCCATTGCTGAAAACAGAAAGTTAGGGTGCATGGATGTGTTCTTTGAAAGATGTATTTTGAATGGTAATTTAAAAATGTAGTTATGAAAGATTGCAGTGGATTAGCAGGTGTACTGAGAGTTCAGAGTTCATTTGAAACATTGTTGTGTGAACTTGTGGCCATGACAGGTCTGGCAGGCGGTAGTTGCTATGGAAAAGAGGTAGAAAGGGCAGAGGGGGGAAGGGTGTTGATTTGAAAAAGTGAGGGAAGAGTTTTTATTGGCTGACATGAGAGATATGTGTGTTGAATATCAGCGTTTCGGTGCCTTTGTTGGTTCCAGCCTCTGGAGTGCATACCTTTAATTCTGGTAAAGAATAATTTGTGTGTTTCTGAGACTGTTTTGAATTTCAAAAAGAATTTGTAAAGGTGAGTTATCGTTTATATATTTTAGATAAAGAGTAGTATGCTTTTTTGCGTAAATAAGAAAGTCAGCTGTGTATTTTAAATGATGTTTTGCGTCAAGTGTTTGCATTCTGCTTTCAAAGGCGATTTTGCATTCTTCATTTACAGAATCGGAAAAATTATTGGTTCGGTAAAATACCGAATCGGTAATTTTACCGATTCTGTACATTTGCTATGTAGGGGGGACTCTTCTGAGTCCCAAAGGCCTTAACGAATCGGTATTTTAGCATGAAAACAAACTTCATGGTAAAATACCGATTTCGGTGTGCATGCACATGTGTGCATGCACATGTGTGCATGCACACCTATGTTATGTGAAAGGCAGACCTGCCCTTAGGGCAGGTGTGCCTGCCACATGGCACCTGTGCCTGTTTTGAGGGAGCCAGAGGGTGTCAAAGTGATACCCCCTGCACCCTTGTGAATTCTTTAATTACCGATTCGGTAAATACCGAATCGGTAATGCCTAATCATTCCTATGGGCTTCAAAGCCCATAGGAATGATTATTTGTTTGAGTTACATAGCCATGTTAAAAGAGAATGATGCATAAGTGTTGCACGGGCATTGTAAATACCCTCCTATGTGTGCTTAGCAATTTCAAGTCACTTCCCCCGGGTTCAAGGGCCTTGTAAATACGTCCCCATGTGTGTCTGGTCATTTGAAGTCACTTTCCTCGTAGTGCAAGGCCCTTGTAAATACGCCCCCATGTGTGCCTGGCAAATTTTCATTTTGATTGTTTGAGTTACATAGCATGTTAAAAGTTATTGAAAAAAAGGTGCAAGTTCCTTAAAAAAACGTTTTCATGTGTAATAGGGCATTTTAAGTCTGTTCCCCATGAATGTAGGTGTATTATTGTTTTACATAAAATGTTTAAAAACTTTGTTTGAAATCAAATGCATGCACACTTAGGGCCCGATGTAGGTGGTCGTTTCAGGCCATTTACCGACCGGTTACGGCCGATTTCGGCCGTTTCCGACCGGTAAATGGCCAATCGGTATGTAGGGGCCTAAATCCAAGGCCACATGTAGGTAAATCTACATTTACAGAATCGGAAAAATTATTGGTTCAGTAAAACACCGAATCGGTAATTTTACAGATTCTGTAAATTTGCTATGTAGGGGGGACTCTTCTGAGGCCCGAAGGCCTTAACGAATTGGTATTTTAGCATGAAATCAAACTTCGTGGTAAAATATCGATTCCGGTGTGCATGCACATGTGTGCTTGCACACCTATGTCATGTGATATTGCTATTGATATTGATATCAATGTCATGTGAAAGGCAGACCTGCCCTTAGGGCTGGTTTGCCTGCCACATGGCACCTGTGCCTGTTTTGAGGTTGCCAGAGGGTGTCAAAGTGATACCCCCTGCACCCTTGTGAATTCTTTTATTTTATTCATTTTTATAGCATTGTTGAATCTAATTCTTACTGTTATTGATTTACTGTTTGGTAATAGTGGTTAATAACATTTTTTATTATATTTCACCACAGATTCAACTGCAGATTATTTGGAAATTAGACAATGCCGTCTAAGGATAGAATTCGAAAGGCTATGAAACGTCAAAGGCAGCAATTGACTAACATTTTGCAGCAGTCCTCTACATTAGAATTACCTCAACGGACGAAGAGAACACCGGGTAAGAGAACGAAATCATTCCTTAGAAACATTTGTAGAAACAAAAGTATAACTACAGAACAAGTTTTAGTCCTGAAAAAGAGAGCCAATTTAAATGGAAAGGAAAGGCCCATCAAAAAAGTTTGTGCTAGAGCAGGAGATAACTCTGTGCATGGCAGTAGAAGGGCAAATATATTCAGGGACATTCGTAAGCGAATATTCCACAACAGGGTAATTGTCAAATTGCTAAAACAATTTAAAAAAGGTCAACAGAAAGTGTCATTTTATAAGAAAAAGAAAAATGTAGAGAAAATGATTGATCAGGCTTTCGAAATTAACCGAAAGGTATTTATTTTGGTAATTAATAGAATTAAGAAACTAAACAAGGTAATCTATGTTTTCAAATCTAATAGTAGATGGAAGAGAGAAGTTAATCGAAGTAATTTTTGTGAAGTTTTCTTAGGAGAATGGATAAATAGTTCAAATAGTGAGGCATTTTTTAATGAGGAGAGTTATTTTCAGGACAATGTTTTGGCGCATGCACTTGACAGCAGTGGTCGAGCATATGAGGTAAAAGATGGTCATCCGGTTGAAAAAGAAATACTTGTGTCTGCAGATGCAGAAGAGGCGCTAAGTGATGAGGTTTTAGGGAGACGTCCTAAGGGACCAGTGTACACCTGGAAATGTAGTTCTATTTGCAGTGTGCGACAGGATTCCATCAATTTGCTTTGTGATTTTATACTGATATTTCATAAGAAAAGTGTAAAGCAAAAAATAAAGTTGTTGCAAGAATTAGATCCTTGCAGAGTGAGAAAGTGACAGGTTTGTGTGGTCATTCACTGGCTTGTCTTTCTAGGAGAGTATGCCAGAGTGTATTTCATCATTTCAGGATGCTAGCAGTGCATCATAATAAAGTGAGGAAATTAGTTAGAATGTTGTATTATGCTAAGAGTCCAGCAATTATGCTTAAAAAATTAAGCAGAGCTATTTTGCATGGTTCTGAAGTAGATGTGAAGAATATTTGTCAAGAAATTGAGTTCTGTTACTTTGCTGGTAAAGAGAACAATGTTGATATTGAACCACTAGAAGAAGGTAATGTGGAAGACAGTGAACAGATTTTCAGTACAGATAAGTTTCACAAGGAAATTTCCACGTTTATGGTGAAATCAAGTGAGAGGCCTAATTTCACTTGTGTGTGTTGTCGACGGACCTATTATAAGAATCAGACTAAGTTAGTGGATATATATGCAAAGAGTGATATGGAAAACAATAGTGAATGGAAGGATTTTGCCACTTACTTGATGGTAGAAAATAGTTTTGATTTGGGAGCGGACCAACGTATGTGTACTTATTGCTATAACAAATTAAACCAAAACCAGATGCCTGCTAGAGCTGTTTATAATAATCTGGAATTAGATGACATTCCTTATGAATTGAAGGATTTAAATACTTATGAATCTATTTTGATTCAAAGTGTCCATCCCTTCCAGGCTATTGTACGAATGGAGCCAAAGACAGGGAAGTTGCCTCCATCAGATTTACAGAGAGGATTAAAGGGAAGGGTTGTTTATTTGCCTTTGGATTTGAAGAAAAACATTAATACAATTGGAGTAGAGAAAGTGGAAGAGGAACCTCTGGTTATCATAGTTAATGGTGTTCCGACAAAGAGTAAGAAAATCTGGCAAGATTTAGTGGATGTTAGGAAAGTCAAAAAGGCAACATTGTATTTGATAAAAAATAATAAGTACTACAAGAATGTATGTGTTGCAGAAGAGGAAGTAAGTGAAGAAGAGGACAGCGATTTGTGTCCTGGTCAAATTGAGAAAGTAGAAGCCTCTGAAAAGGAAGAAATATATGAACATTATAGTGTTCATCCTTTGTATTCCAAGGAAGTCATGGGGAATGCTATTGAGTTGTTTCAAATGAAACAAGCCAAAGGGAGTACCATTAGTGTTTGGGAGGAAAGTTTGGAAGCTCGGTGTTTCCCACAGTTATTTCCCACAGGTCGAGGAGGACGATATGATGAGCGACCTGTTCAAATTCCTACTTCAGAATACCGGACTTTACGATTGTATACAGAAGATCCTAGGTTTCGACAATGCATTCCCTATTTATTTCATCTATTGTTTGAAAGTGATCTCTCTGGATTGTCTTATGCAGTGAACCACATCTTGAAAAGTGTTGTACAACTGCGAAATATCTCGGCAAGGGACTTTATGGATAAAGTCAATGTGCAAGACAGTATTTTGGATTCTCACCTGATTAATCTCATGGCTTGTCAGCGTGGTACTAATGAGTATTGGTACCGCCGTCATGGTGACTTAAAATGTATGCTGAGGAACTTAGGAACTCCCACATGGTTCCTCACTCTCAGCTGTGCTGAGTATGGCTGGGAAGATTTACTTGAATTTCTACGAGAGGTAAATGGAAATATTGAAAATATTGAATTTAAGACACCCGGAGAACTGTGCTCTTTGGATCCTGTGAATGTATGCAGGTATTTCAATCATAGATTTGAAGCTATGATGTCTTTCATCACGAACAAGAAAAATCCACCTCTTGGAGAGGTGTTGGATTTCTTCTGGAGAAAGGAGTATCAAGCAAGAGGTGCTCCTCATATACATATGCTGCTATGGATCAAAGATGCACCCAAATTTGGAACAGATCCGAATGACTTAGTGATGAGTTTCATAGAACAGTATGCTACATGTGCTGTTCCAAAGACAAACGAACTTTGTTGTGGAAAGTACTGCCGTCATAAATTCAGAAACAAGGACAAATACTACACCAAATGTCGTTTTGCATTTCCACGGTCTGTGTTATCAAAAGGAAGAGTTAACAATTTGATGTCATCGCTGCGACATAATGTGACGAGAAAATCACCCAAAAACACATACAATTTGAAAAGAAACGAAGAGTCCAAGTACATCAACGACTACAACCCAGTGATTTTGTCCATGTGGAATGCTAACATGGATATACACTTTGTGGCTGACAACTGTATGGCTGTGGCTCGGTATGTGACGTCTTACATCACCAAAAAAGAAAAGACAGAACTGAAGGCTATGTGTGAGGATATTTCCCATGAAAAGTGCCTCAGTAAGAAGTTGTACAGTTTCAGTCTGAAGATGTTGTCGCATCGAGAAATCGGAGCTTACGAATGTTCTGACCGGTTATCTTCAGCAAGTCTCTATGCCAAATCTAGGAGTATCATTTGGGCGAGTCTTGGTCTTGCTGCAACGCGTAATCGAGTTCTGAAACCTGTATGGGAAATTGAGTATTTGGCGGAGAAGGAGCCAAACAGTACAGATATTTTGAAGAGCAACATGTTGGATACATATTATCCAAATAGAAGCAGTCACCTGGAGAATGCTTGTCTGTATGAAGTTCTTCAAAATTACGTTTTCAAGAGGAACATCAAAGAAGATATTGATAAAGGAGTGTATGCTGTAATTGGAAGTGAGGGATGTCTGGTCAAGCAAAAAAAATGTCAATTGATAAATCATCGAAAATTGGATTGCGAAGCTCTTTTGCAACTTTTCAAGCCTTGGCGTGCAGAAGAGGAACTGCTTGGAGATTTCCTCTGTTACGAAGACTCTTTCAATGCAGCCAAGGAGTCCATAGAATGTCCTGTTTTTCCAAAATATCTACAAATGTTGAATGCAGAAATTGAGCAGGAAGCAACAATTGCAGCCGAGATTGCTAGAGACAGTTCTCAGGACAGTCAGAGTTCTGTTTCATTGAGTCAGGATCCACTAGGAGAACCAGTTATTGAAAATGAAGCTGCCACTGCCATGATTGAAGTGGAAAGAGCCATGGCACATACTCAGAAGGATGCGGTTAACTTAGAAGAATTGGAAAGACAACTTAACGTTGAGCAGAGGAAAATATATGTCGAAGTTACCAACCAAATTGAGCATGGATTAAGTCATGAGAAGGAAGAGTGCTCATGTGCGTCGTTGAAGCCTGTCCGACTGTACGTGAGTGGAGAAGCAGGAACTGGAAAAAGTTTCCTTATTAAAGCAATTTCATGTTATCTGCAGAAAAGGACTGATTCATCGCTGTCTTGTGTTGTGACCGCTCCAACTGGACTGGCAGTTCATAACATTAAAGGGATTACTTTGCATCGGTTACTGATGCTGCCAGTGGAGCATGATAACAAATTACAATACCAAAAGTTATCTGGAGATGCTTGTTGTGAAGTATCTAGAGTTTTGAAGAAGATGAAACTTCTTATCATTGACGAAGTAAGCATGGTTTCCAATGCCATGCTTGCTTTTGTGCATTTAAGAATGCAGGAAGTTCTTAAAACAGAGTATGATGCGTTATTAGGTGGCAAACACATCATTGTTTTTGGTGATCTTCTGTAGCTGACACCAGTGAAAGGACAACCACTGTTTAAACTGCTTACACATGAAGATACCAAGAAGTGCCTAGGGAGCATTGGCAACGTTAACATATGGTTAAACTTCAGTTATGCTGAGCTGCGTGAAAATATGCGTCAGGCGAAGGACGAAGATTACAAGAATATTCTACAAGATATTAGAATCGGGAAAGTGACTGAGCGTGGTAAAGAAGCTTTACATGCATGCTTACTGTCAAATTTATATCCAGAAGAAGACGTTTTGCCAGAGGATATTTTTCAGAAAATTACTGTGAAGAAATCTGGAATATGTTTGATGCCAACTCTTGCAGAATGTTCCATCTTCAACAACAAAATGTTGAATTTAGAAAAACGAGAGATTGTGAAACTGGAAGCTATTGACAAAATAGAGCATATGGGAGCAACAATTATTTTGTCAGAGAATTTGAAATCTAAATTGGATTCATTAGAGAAGACTATATCTAAAACTGCGGGTTTTGAAAAGACTTTGAATGTGTGCTTAAATTGCCGAATCATTTTGAGAAGGAATTTACATGTTGAAAGAGGTCTGGTAAATGAATCAATGGGTAATGTTGTTGATTTTGAGAAATACAGAAATAGAGATGAAATTGAATTTTTAAAAATTAAATTTGATGGCATTGAGGAAGTACAGCTAATTGGTCGTTGCTCTGCTAGGTTTTTGCTTGTTAAAGACTTATTTGTTCGCCGTAAGCAGTTTCCTGTTTGCTTGGCATATGCGGTGACAATTCATAAATCGCAAGGTTTAAGTGTCGACACTGCTTTAGTGAATATTGGCAGTTCTGTATTCAAAGAGGGTATGGCTTATGTAGCATTGTCACGAGTCAGAACTTTATCGGGTTTGTACTTGATTGACTGTGATGTCACAAACATTTGTGCGGATCTAGATTGTGTTAAGGAATACAATAGGTTAAGAAGAGAGTATGCACCACATTTGCCTCAATATCCTTTGATTGAGAAACGTGTGGTAGGCTGGAAACAAAGAAATATAAGTAATAGTAGGGATGTTGTAGCAAAAAAACCAAAAGTCGATGAACCCAAAATTGTAAGCAGGAATAAAATGAATTCTGTTGAAAATGTTGTTGGTTTTAAATTTGAAAATAGTTCTGGTGTCAACTGCTATGCTAATGTAGTTGTTAATGTTCTCTTTTCACTAGAGACTTTCAAAGAACAGATTGTGATCAATTCGGAACAAAGTTTATGCTGTTTGTTGAATTCTGTGTTAGAGAAATGTAGTGCTGATAGAACGAGAGTAGAAAGTGTGTCTGAAATTCGTTTTCTGTTAGACGAATGTTCAGGTCAAACAGAATTCTCTGAAAATATTCAGCAGCATTGTCAGGAGTTTTTAATGTATATGCTTGATGTATTGCAAGATGAGGGTGTAGATGTAGATTATCTATTTGGCGTTTCTTATCAATGGCAGCATGACTGCGAGAACTGTAGGCTGTCAAGTACTACTAGTGTAGACTCCGAAAGATTTATATATTTAACTTTGTCTGACAGTAAATCAGTATCCTTCAATAAGCTAGTAAAGGCAGCCGATCAAAATATGGAGTGCAGCCAATGTAAGTCTGGAATGCTGTCCACGTTAATTTTACGAAGTTATGGCCAGTATGTCAATTTAATGTTCCAACGATGTAGGCCTGATGGAACTAAATTGACAACTTTAATTCTTTAATTAATAATTTTGTGGCTTCGCAGTTGTCAATATCAGGAAGGACTTTTATAACTACTGCAATTATATATCATAACGGTCCTTCAACTAATTCAGGACATTATACAGCTTATTTGAAATCTGGAAACGGTTGGTCATTCTGCAATGATTCTGTTTTAACTTTCAAAAAAAGATTGCCTTTCCACCTTCAAAATTCTTACCTGGTGTTCTTACAACCAAAATTTTAGGAAAGGAAGCTTGGGATTTGTTTAGAGGAATTTACAGAGGTTCTAATGGCTCCTACTCTATATGGCCTTGTGGATAATTGTAGTACAGAGCGAAAACTGTTTGTTTTTATAAGCAAAGTCAAGCAGCAGATCAAAATAAGGAGTAGAGGAAATGTAAGTCTGCAATGCTGTCCACATTATTTATGGAAACTTATTGATGAAATGTCATTTTACAATTTCAACTACATAAACTGGAAGAAAATAAGTTGTCCAGTCTAATTAAAAATGTTTTGGCTACACAGTCATCGATTTCAGGAAGAACATTTGCAACTGCAGCTATTATATAATATGCTGGTCCTTTGACAACATCTGGATATTACACAGCTTATTTAAAATTTAAAAAATGGCTAGTCTTTCAGCAAACATTACTAATTGAGTATGAAGCAATGTTGCCTTTTGACTTGATTTTTGAAGTCAGAATTTAGGGTAGGTAATTGGACTATAATGATTCTAGGTGTTGCTGTAACTTAGTGTGCTGTTTCAAATTGCTTTGTATGTCTCAGTTTTCTTAAAAAAATTGAGTTTATCTTTCAGAAAGTGGCGGGCAGAAAATAGTAACAGCACAACAGAGTATAAGCTGTTCATAGGATATCCTTTGACGTCATAGAAAGTAAGTTACTTTGGAGAAGTTCCTATTTCTGCTTATTTATATTATTTGGGTTTTTTAAACACAATCATTTTGATTGTGTTTTTTTTCCCCGCTGTTATATGATGAATACCTTCAACTCACTGTTTTCAGTGAAATTTGATATTTTCTGATAACAGCAAAAATAAACCATTTTATATGTTTAATTAATTTTCTACTTTGAATTGTGATTTCTAATATGTATATGGATTGGTGTGGCTCACTGGTTAGAGGCGGCAGACCAAGAAGCAGAGGTCGGCCCGGGACCAGGGTTCGATTCCTGACGCGGCAGGATCTTGGGCCATGGTCAGCGGACTCGATAATTCTAGCCTCGGTGCCTACTCCAACCATGGGTCCCACTCAGCAACTCTGGGCAATAGCTTGCTTAATCTCTACTAACGGCCCCATCAGCGCCGGGGATGCCTGGCTTCACCTTGGGGATGCCCAGGAGGGACCATATCACAGGGAAAGCCAGGATGGGTTCCCCAGAGGTATACAGCGCCGGGACGCCTCTTTGCTGGGGCAGCTGTGCGCTTTACTAGTATACCACATTTAACATTTAACATTCATTTTGTCTCATGCTCACTCTTTTTTTACCACCTTGTATTAATTTAAATTTTTTTGTTCTTTCTTACACAGATTAAAAGTATAAAAATGATAATACAGTACGGTAATGACAATTATAAGGTAAGCGTTTAGTACTGTTTACGTTACATGTCTATCAGATTTAACTTTTATTAGTTCCTCTGCTTCTTTTTTATAACCCTTAGTTTCCTGTCTTTGCTACTTCCTTCATTTATTTTTCTATTACTTATTTATACTACTCTTTTCACTTCTTTTACCAGTCCCTCTTTCAACAGTAACTGTGTGTTACTCCCTCTATTTGTCTTTCTTTTCACATTACTCTCTGTTTATTAACTCGTCTTTTTAAAAAAAATATTTTTTTTAGTTCGCTCCCGGTTCGCGTACCCGAACGCTAACCGGGAAGCGTACCAAAAGAAATAGAGGATGCTAGAGTGCTAAACATTCTAGCAATTTTTTTTAAAAGGGAAGGTAGTTCTGAAAAGAACTTTTTTTTATTATTTTTGATGTTTTATATTTTTTTGGTGTTTTTTTTGAGGAAGGGGAAACAAAAACTGATTTGCTTCAAAGGGCTCAACAGGAGCAACAACAAAAAATTTACTTTCCAGGACGTTTTGGACATTGATGATTTTCATATGATCTATTTATTAAAGTAATACTCATCTCTCAGCATGAAATTAATTTTCCACATGCTACACAAGTCAATCTCATCTGCCCAAAGTTCTTTTGCAGATTTGGGACCGTTTCCCTTGCCTCTGACTCACTTATTGCTAAGTCATTGGTGGATGTTTTTGCCGGTCGGGGGTTATCCACCAAATCTCGAAGTTGTGCTTTAGAATAATTAAGAGGGTGCCAACTCTCCATGTGCCGATGCATGGTATGATTATCATAGCTATATTTTTTTTTGGTCCCTCTCGAGAGTTTTTTTTTGCAGATGAGGCAGGTAACGTACCTAGCATTAACTTTCTTTTCATGAGAAGGAAAAGAAAAAAATTGCCAGATAAAATTCACTTTCACATGGGACATTCTTGGCATTTCTTTCAGAAAGCCACATGTCCCTTGCTCCTGTTCCTCGTCTTCTTCTTCTTCTTCCTGGTCGAAGATGACCTGGCTAGTCGGTCATCTCTTCTTTGGTGGTGGTGGAGGTGGTGGAGATCCACCAGCTGCAGCTAATACAAATGCCATGTCTTAGCAAACAAAAACAGGTCTTTCTCTCATAAAAATGAAAGTCGGAGTGAGGAAAAAAGGTGGGACTTTCATCATTTGAGAAAAGAAAATGTTCTAAACCAATGAAAAGTGTTTATTTTACGTCATATGATCAAGCGTTCCATCATTAGGAAACTAAAAGTAAAATGAACCAATGAAAAGTTTTAAGAACTAGTCACATGACCTGTTCTGCTTACGTTCCGCGTTCCACGTTCCGCGCCGCGCCTCGGATCGATTCCGGGGCTTTACGTTTCGCGCCTTGGTTCACGTTCCAGAACGCTTCCGGGTGCGCTAACGCAGCACGTCATAAGGGGCATTACATAGTAACGCGATATGTTGCGTTTAAGGGACGCGTCATGATGTGCCTTTCTAACGCGGTATTTGCACTAACGGAACGTTTACCGATTCGCGGACCGGCAGCGAAACAAGAAAAAATAATTTAAACTATAATATATATTGAATTAAAAAACATAATACAAATATATATAAAATATATTTGTGAATTAGAATAAGAATATATGTTACAGCTATAGATATTAGCTTTTAAAAAACCAATGAAATTCACTGAAAAAACCATAGGTTATAGACCATATATAGTTAGGGATTAGCATTTACAAAACCAAGAAAATTCACTGAAAAAGCCATTGGTTATAGACCATATATAGTTAGGAATTAGCATTTACAAAACCATAATTTACTCGCACAAAACCATAGAAATTCGCATATATAGTTAGTTGCAATAACTATATATCGCGCACCCGCAATCCACTGCTGATGATGTCACATATTACATCATTCATGACATGGTCAGTGACATCACTGATGACTTCACTGATGACATCTCAAATGACATCACTGATGACATCTCAAATGACATCACTGATGACATCACTGATGACATCTCAAATGACATCACTGATGACATCTCAAAGGACATCACTGATGACATCACTGATGACATCACTGATGACATCTCAAATGACATCACTGATGACATCTCAAAAGACATCACTGATGACATCTCAAATGACATCATTGATGACATCACTGATAACATCTCATTTGACATTACTGATCACATCACTGATGATATAATTCATGTGATAATACGATGAACCTCTTCAGACTCTAATATAACCTTAGATACAATCAGTGTAAACAGACACTCACAGACTGTCACTCATCCATGGAGTTACTCACACACCTAGTCAGTCATGCAAAGAATCAATCACACCTCCATTCCCTCAACTATACAGTTATACAAACCTTACTTATTAAAACATATACTAACACATATTTACTCTCTTATACAATCCCTGATACAAGTTCACAATGATCCATACAGCCACTCACACATTCACTGGCTCTTATGCACAGTTATTTATATATGTCAACTCTCACATGGACTGTGTTTTACATATATGACTTACTTTGACATGTAGCACTGAGATATCCATTCATTCACCAATACACTCATGCACACAGTCAACTGCCCATACAGCTGTTTCCACCTGCACTTTTGAACCTATACATCTAGTGAATCAACTGCTCACACATCTATGCACAGAGTCATACACCTCCCAGCCACCCACACACATACTCAGTCTCCCATACAAATACCTGGGCAACCAATCAATAACCCATATAGTTACTCATATAGCTACTGATCAACACATGCAGCAGTTTACATAACAACAGACATAATAATGCACAAATTAAGACAGTTTAGTCACTAACCCATGCACTCAGTGAGACACATTTAACCATTCTCTCATACAGTCAGTCATGCACCTACTAAATCCTTCATCCAGACACTTATACATCCACTCCTTCTTCAATATGTAAGACATAATTTAACTTTACAGAAACATACAGTCACTGGATGATGTCATCAGTGATGTCATTTGAGATGTCATCAGTGAAGTCATCAGTGATGTCACTGACCATGTCATGAATGATGTAATATGTGACATCATCAGCAGTGGATTGCGGGTGCGCGATATATAGTTATTGCAACTAACTATATATGCGAATTTCTATGGTTTTGTGCGAGTAAATTATGGTTTTTTCAGTGAATTTTCAAGGTTTTGTAAATGCTAATCCCTAACTATATATGGTCTATAACCTTTGGTTTTTTTCAGTGAATATATATATATATATATATATATATATATATATATTCAATGAAAAAACCATAGGTTATAGACCATATATAGTTAGGGATTTGCATTTACAAAACCTTATTTTACTCGCATAAAACCATTGAAATTCCATATATAGTTAGTTGCGCTAACTATATATCGCGCACCCGCAATCCACTGCTGATGATGTCACATATTACATCATTCATGACATGGTCAGTGACATCACTGATGACATCACTGATGACAACTCAAATGACATCACTGACAACATCACAGATGACATCATTCATGTGTTAATACGATGAACCTCTACAGACTCTGATATATCCTTAGATACACTCAGTGAAAACAGACACTCACAGATTGTCACTCATCCATGGAGTTACTCATACACCTAGACAGTCATGCAAAGAATCAATCACACCTCCATTTCCTCAACTATACAGTTATACACACCTTACTTATTCAAACATATACTAACACATATTTACTCTCTTATACAATCCCTGATACAAGTTCACAATGATCAATACAGCCACTCACACATTCACTGGCTCTTATGCACAGTTATTTATATATGTCAACTCTCACATGTACTGTGTTTTAAATATGTACTTACTTTGACATGTAGCACTGAGATATCCATTCACTCACCAATACACTCATGCACACAGTCAACCGCCCATACAGCTGTTTCCACATGCACTTTTGAACCCATACATCTAGTGTATCAACTGCTCACACATCTATGCACAGAGTCATACACCTCCCAGCCACCCACACACACACTCAGTCTCCCATACAAATACTTGGGCAACCAATCAATAATCCATATAGTTACTCATATAGCTACTGATCAACACATGCAGCAGTTTACAGAACAACAGACATAATGATGCACAAATTAAGACAGTTTAGTCACTAACCCATGCACTCAGTGAGACACATTTAATCACTCACTCATACAGTCAGTCATGCACCTACTAAATCCTTCATCCAGACACTTATACATCCACTCATTCTTCAATATGTAAGACATATTTTAACTTTACAGAAACATACAGTCACTGGATGTTGTCATCAGTGATGTCATCAGTGATGTCACTGACCATGTCATGAATGATGTAATATGTGACATCATCAGCAGTGGATTGCGGGTGCGCGATATATAGTTAGCGCAACTAACTATATATGGAATTTCAATGGTTTTATGCGAGTAAAATAAGGTTTTGTAAATGCAAATCCCTAACTATATATGGTCTATAACCTATGGTTTTTTCATTGAATTTCAATGGTTTTTTAAATGCAAATTTCTAACTATATATGGTCTATAACCTATGGTTTTTTCTGTGAATTTCATTGGTTTTTTAAAAGCTAACATCTGTAGCTGTAAAATGTATTCTTCTTTAAATCCCAAAATATATTTAGATGTTTATTGATAATTTTTTTTTTAATATTTTTTTTCTTCGCTTCTAGTTCGCGAACCGGGAAGCTTTCCGTTAGCTCATCTTGATGCCGCGATCTAGTCCGCGAACCGGTCAACGTTACGTTAGCGGAACTGTGACGCGTCGCGGAAGCGCGACGTATCACGTTATCGCGTAATGCGTCTAATGACGCGCCGCGTTAGCGCTCCCGGAAGTGCTCCGGACCGCGAACCGGAAGCGATCTGGGACGCGGCGCGCGCCGCGTAACGTAAGCGGAACAGGTCATGTGACTTGTTTATCAAACTTTTCATTGGTTCATTTCACTTTTGGTTTCCAAATGATGTATGACTAGGTCATGTGACCTAAAAATAACACTTTTCATTGGTTCAGAACTTTTGCTTTCCCCAAATCATGTAAACCCCTCCTTATTTCCTCACTCTGACTTTCATCTTGGTGAGAGAAAGACCATTTAGCTAGAATTGAACAATGGCTTCTGTACTTGCTGCAGCTGGTGGAACCCCACCACCACCTCCACCTCCTCATAAGAAGAGAGGACCACCTAGTCAATTTATCACTAACAGAGAGGAGGAAGAGGAGGAAGAAGAAGAAGAGGACAGAGAGGAACAACAATTTGTCCAAGAGTTGCCCCGGGTTTCAAAGCGAAAAACAAGTTTCATCTGGCAGTTTTTCTCCATCCCTCCTGGATCAAAGAAGGTGAATGCTAAATATGCCACCTGCCTCATCTGTGATTACAGATTGTCGAGAGGCACAGAGAAGAAATACAGTATGGGCAACTATACGATGCATCGACACATGAGCAGGTGGCATCCCTTAAACTACAGCCGGGCTGAATTAAGGGATCTACAAGACAATCCCACGACAACTCCTGTGGCCAGATCTACCTCCACAATGTCTTTGACGGGAAGAGAGACACAAGAAACTGTGCCAAACATTCAACCCAACTTCCAACATATGAAGTTAACTTGTATATACTGTGGTGGTATGCTGTCGTATGGCAACATGAGCGTCAACCTGATTAACATGGCGTTCGAAAATCATAAATGCCCTAATGCACCCAAGAAGTAATTTTTTTTTTGCTCCAGTTGAGCCGTTTTCAATGCCTGTTTTTTGTTGTCTCCCCTCCATAAAAAACACAAAAAAAACATAAAACAGTTCTAAAAATACAAAAAAATCAAAAAATGTTAAAAAATAAATAAATAAATAAAACAACAAAAACAAAAAAAAACAGTTCTTTTCAGAACTACCTCCCCTTTCAAACAAAATTGCTAGAATGTTTATCACTCTGGCAAGCACTATTTCTTTTGGTTCGCTTCAAGTTCGCTGACCGATTCGCGAACTGGAAGCGAACCAAAAAAAATATTTTTTTAAAAAAAAGAAGAGTTAGTATAAGGGAAGTAAACAGAGAATAATGTAAAAAGAAAGACAGCTATAGAGAGTAAATGAGAGATACTGTCAGTGACATCATCAGCAGTGCATTGCGGGTAAAAAGAGTAGAAAACATTTACCTTATAATTCTTGTTACCTTTTTTAAATATTTTTTCATACTTTCAATCTGTAAAACAAAGAACAAACATTTCCAAAAATATTAAAACATGTATTTAAAAATTAGAAAAGACAAGGGAAAAGGTTCAAAAACAAACAGTTTTTCAACAACTTTGACATTTACAGAAGTCTCTGCTTCTCTACGTCCCCTACACAATCCTAAAGATATATATTCTAAAGAAACTGTATCTTGATGTTGATGAACGGAGGCCTATTTTGGAACATGATGTTTTTCTTGCACTGCTAATGTCTCACAATAGTGATGCAATAGCAGCGCAAAAAAGATGTAAAGCCATCATAAAATTGTGTCTAACATTGTAAATGCTTGATTTAGGATGCAAATAAGATGTGTGCTTTCAAGAGCTTTCTTTGAGGTGAGGCCTCTTTTCTTTTTTTAAAAAAAACACTACCCAGAAGTACAGCACTGAAAGCATTAAAATTGATATTTACAGAACTCAGCTTACCCATATGTACCTCACATTTCTAAATGTATATCATAAGGACAAAAAGCATAACATTAATTATACATGTTAAATGGTTTCTTTTTGCTGTTCTCAGAATGTATCAAATTTCACTTAAATCAGTGACTTGAAGGTATTCATCATGTAACAGCGGGGAAAAAAAAACACAATCAAAATGACTGTGTTTAAAAAACCCATACAACCTAAGAAATCTGATTTCAAAAACTCCTTAAAATTAACTTACTTTCAATGACGTCGAACGATCTCCTATAAACAGCATCCACTCTGTTGTGCTACAAATATTTTCAGCCCGCCACTTTCTGAAAGAAAACCTCCATCGATACGTAAAATATGTTACATAGAAAAAAAGACTTCTCTCATTATATCACATGTTTCCACTAGGCCAAATCATGTTGCCGCGATTCGCAAGTCTTGTTATTCTTCCAATCAAATCCCGACATTTTCTATTTTCGCAACTTTCAAAAATAAAATATTTGAGATTATTTTCACAATCCTGGACTACTAATAACTTACTCTTCTTTGTCACTCATGTTCTCCTTTTCCTATGACACTGATACTGCTTACTATGAAGCAGACTTACTTGCATCAGGTTTATATAGTTGGATTTTTAATCTAGACAGCATTGCAGACTTACATTCCCTCTACTTAAAATTTTGGTTTTAAAAACACCAGGTAAGAATTTTTAAGGTCAAACGGCAATTTTTTTTTGAAAGTTACAACGGAATCATTACAGAATGACCAGCCGTTTCCAGACTTTAAGTAAGCTGTATAATGTCCTGATGTTGTTGATGGACCATCGTGATAGATAATTGCTACAGTAACAAAAGTCCTCCCTGATATTGACAGCTGAGAAGCCACAAAATTTTTTATTAAAGTTGACAATTTTGATCCATCAGGCCTACAACATTGGATCATTAAAATGACATACTGGCCATATCTACGTATAAATAATGTTGACATCATATCACATTTACATTGGCTACACTCCATGTTGTGATCCGCTGCATTTACTAGCTTATTAAAGGACACTGATTTACTGTCTGGCAAAGTTAAATATATAAATCTTTCTGAGTCTACACTAGTAGTACTTGATACCATACAGTTCTCGCAGTCATGCTGCCATTGATAAGAAAGCCCAAACAGGTGATCTACATCTACACCCTCATCTTGCAATACATCAAGCATATACATTAAAAACTCCTGACAATCTTGCTGATTATTTTCAGAGAAGTCTGTTTGACCTGAACATTCATCTAACAGATAACGAACTTCAGACACACTTTCTACTTTTGTTCGATCAGTGCTACATTTCTCTAACACAGAATTCAACAAGCAGCATAAACTTTGTTCTGAATTGAACACAATCTGTTCTTTTAAACTCTCTAGTGAAAAGAGAACATTAACAACTACATTTGCATAGCAGTTGACACCAGAACTGTTTTCAAATTGAAAACCAACAATATCTTCAACAGAATCCACTTTCTTTCTGCTAACAACTTTCGGTTCATTGACTTTTAGTCTTTTTGCAACAACCTCCCTACTGTTACTGATATTTCTACGTTTCTGGCCTACCACACGTTTCTCAAACAAAGGATATTGAGGCAAATGTGGCGCATACTCTCTTCTTAACCTATTGTATTCCTTAACACAATCTAGATCCGCACAAATGTTTGTGACATCACAGTCAATCAAGTACAATCCCGATAAAGTTCTAACTCGTGACAATGCCACATGTGCCATACCCTCCTTGAACACAGAACTGCCAATATTCACCAATGCACAGTCTACACTTAAACCTTGCGATTTATGGATTGTCACCGCATATGCCAAGCAAACAGGAAACTGTTTACGGCGAACATATAAGTCTTTAACAAGCAAAAACCTAGCAGAACAACGACCAATTTGCTGTACTTCCTCAATGCCATCAAATTTAATTCTTAAAAATTCTATTCCATCTCTATTTTTGTATTTCTCAAAATCAACAACATTACCCATTGATCCATTTACCAGACCTCTTTCTACATGTAAATTCCTTCTCAAAATGATTCGGCAATTTAAACACACATTCAAAGTCTTTTCAAAACCCGCTGTCTTAGATATAGTCTTCTCTAATGAATCCAATTTTGATTTCAAATTGTCTGACAAAATAATTGTTGATCCCATATGCTCTAATTTGTCGATAGCTTCAAGTTTCACAATCTCTTGCTTTTCTAAATTCAACATTTTGTTGTTGAAGATGGCACATTCTGCAAGAGTTGGCATGAGACATATCCCAGATTTCTTCTCAGTAATTTTCTGAAAAATATTCTCAGGCTCAATCTCTTGTTTGGGATATAAATTTGACAGTAATCGTGCATTTAAAGCTTCTTTCCCATACTCGGTCACTTTTCCAATTCTAATATCTTGTAGAATATTCTTGTAATCTTCATCCTTTGCCTGACGCATATTTTGATGCAGTTCAGCATAATTGAAGTTTAACCATATATTGACGTTGCCAATGCTCCCTAGGCACTTCCTGGTATCTTCATGCGTGAGTATTTTGAACACAGGTTGACCTTTTACTGGTGTCAGCTGCAGAAGATCTCCGAAAACAATGATGTGTTTCCCACCAAATAACACATCATATTCAGTTTTAAGTACTTCTTGCATTCTCAAATGCACAAAGGCAAGCATGACATTTGAAACCATGCTTACTTCGTCAATGATAAGTAGTTTCATTTTCCTCAAGACTCTTGAAACTTCACAGCATGCATCTCCAGATAACTTGTTGTATTGTAATTTGTTGTCATGCTCCACCGGCAGCATCAGTAGACGATGCAAAGTAATACCTTTAATGTTATGTGCTGCCAGTCCAGTAGGAGCGGTGACAACACAAGACAGCGATGACTCAGTCCTTTCCTGCAAATAACAAGAGATTGCTTTAATGAGGAAACTTTTTCCAGTTCCCGCTTCTCCACTCACGTACAGTCGGACAGGCTTCAACGATGTACATGAGCACTTGTTCTTCTCATGACTTAATCCGTGCTCAATTTCCTTGGTAACTTCATCATATATTTTCCTCTGCTCAACGTTGAGTTGTTTTTCCAAGTCTTCTAAGTTAACTGAATCCTCCTGAGCATATGCCATGGCTCTTTCTACTTCATTCATAGCAGTGGCAGCTTCATTTTCGATAATAGGTCCTCCAAGTGGATCTTGACTCAATGAAACAGAACTCTGACTGTCCTGAGAACTGTCTCTGGCAATCTCGGCTGCAATCGTTGCTTCCTGCTCAATTTCCAAAGTTAGCATTTCTTGATATTTAGAAAAAGCAGGACATTCTATGGACTCCTTGGCTGCATTGAAAGAGTCTTCATAACAGAGGAAATCTCCAAGCAGTTCCTCTTCTGCACGCCAAGGCTTGAAAAGTTGCAAAAGTGCTAAATAGAAAAACTCCTTTTTTTCTGGAGATTCACCACTCAATTTTCGATGGTTTACTAATTGGCATTTTCTTTGCTTGACCAGGCATCCCTCACTTCCAATTACAGCATACACTCCTTTCTCAATATCTTCTTTGATGTTCCTCTTGAATATATAATTTTGGAGAACCTCATATAAACAAACATTCTCAAGGTGACTGCTTCGATTTGGATAATATGTATCCAACATGTTGGTCTTCAAAATGTCGGTACTGCTTGGTTCCTTTTCTGCCAAATACTCAATTTCCCGGACAGGTTTTAGAACTCGATTTCGCGTTGCAGCAAGACCAAGACTCGCCCAAACGAGACTCCTGGATTTGGCATAGAGACTTGCTGAAGACAATCGATCAGAACATTCGTAAGCTCCGATTTCTCGATGCGACAACATCTTCAGACTGAAACTGTACAACTTCTTGCTGAGGCTCTTTTCATGGGAAATGTCCTCCCACATATCCTTCAGTTCGGTCTTTTCTTTTTTGGTGATGTAAGATGTCACATACCGAGCCACAGCCATACAGTTGTCAGCCACAAACTGTATATCCATGTTGGCATTCCACATGGACAAAATCACTGGGTTGTAGTCATTGATGTACTTGGACTCTTCATTCCTTTTCAAATTGTATGTATTCTTGGGTGATTTCCTCGTCACATTATGTCGCAGCGAAGACATCAAACTGTTCACTCTTCCTTTAGAAATCACCGGTCGTGGAAAGTTGAAACGACATTTGGTGTAGAACTTGTCCTTGTTTCTGAATTTACGACGACAGTACTTTCCACAACGATGGCTTTGGAAACGTAGAACTTGTTCTCTTAGACTTTTCTTCTCCGTTGCGTTTGGAACAGCACACGTAGAATACTGTTCTATGAAATTCATCACTAAGTCATCCGGATCTGTTCCAAATTTAGGTGCATCCTTGATCCACAACAACATATGTATATGAGGGGCACCTCTTGCTTGGTACTCCTTTCTCCAGAAGAAATCCAACACCTCTCCAAGAGGTGGATTCTTTTTATTTGTGATGAAAGACATCATAGCTTCAAATCTATGATTGAAGTACCTGCATACATTCACTGGATCCAAAGAACACAGTTCTCCAGGTGTCTTGAATTCAATGTTTTCAATATTTCCATTTGCCTCTCGTAGAAATTCAAGTAAGTCTTCCCAGCCATACTCGGCACAGCTCAGAGTGAGGAACCATGTTGGAGTTCCTAAGTTCCTCAGCATACATTTTAAATCACCATGACGACGGTACCAGTACTCATTAGTACCACGCTGACACGCCATGAGATTAATTAAGTGAGAATCCAAAATACTGTCTTGGACATTGACTTTATGCATAAAGTCACTTGCCGAGATGTTTCGCATCTGTATACCACTTTTTAAGATGTGGTTCACTGCATATGACAGTCCAGACAGATCGCTTTCAAACAGGAGATGAAACAAATAGGGAATGCATTGCCGAAACCTAGGATCTTCTGCATACAATCGTAAAGTCCGGTATTCAGACGCAGGAATTTGATGAGGTCGCTCATCATATCTTCCTCCTTGACCTGTGGGAAATAGCTGTGGGAAACACCGAGCTTCCAAACTTTCCTCCCAAACACTAATGGGACTCCCTTTGGCTTGTTTCATTTGAAACAACTCAATAGCATTCCCCATGACTTCCTTGGAATGCAAAGGATGAACACTATAATGTTCATATATTTCTTCACTTTTAGAGGCCTCTACTTTCTCAATTTGGCCAGCACACAAATCGCTATCCTCTTCATCACTTACTTCCTCTTCTGCAACATATACATTCTTATAGTACTTATTATTTTTCTTCAAATACACTGTTGCCTTTTTGACTTTCCTAACATCCACTAAATCTTGCCATATTTTCTTATTCTTTGTCGGAACCCCATTAACCAAGATAACCAGAGGTTCCTCTTCCACTTTTTCTATTCCAATTGTGTTAATGTTTTTCTTCAAATCTAGAGGCAAATAAACAACTCTTCCCTTTAATCCTCTCTGTAAATCTGCTGGAGGCAACTTCCCTGTCTTTGGCTCCATTCTTACAATAGCCTGAAAGGGATGGATACTTTGAATCAAAATAGATTCATAAGTATTTAAATCCTTCAATTCAGAAGGAATCTCAACCAATTCCAGATTATTTTGAACTGCCCTAGCAGGCATCTGGTTTTGGTTTAATTTATTACAACAATAAGTACACACACGTTGATCCGATCCCAAATCAAAATAATTTTCTACCATCAAGTATGTGGCAAAATCCTTCCATTCACTATTATTTTCCCTTTCACTTTTTGCATATAAATCCACTACCTTAGTCTGATTCTTATAATAAGTGCGTCGACAACATACACAAGTGAAATTAGGCCTCTCACTTGATTTCATCTGAAACGTGGCAATTTCCTTCTGAAAATAATCTGTACTGGAAACCTGTACATTATCTTCCACATTACCCTCTACTTCAGGGTCAATTTGAACATTCTCATCTTTACTACCAAAGTAACAAAACTCAATTTCTTCACAAATATTTTTCACATCTATTTCAGAACCATGCAAAAGAGCAGCACATAATTGTTTAAGCATAATTGCTGGACTCTTAGCATAATACAACATTCTCACTAATTTTCTCACTTTATTATGATGCACTGCTAGCATCCTGAAATGATGAAAAACACTCTGGCATACTCTCCTGGAAAGACAAGCCAGTGAATGACCACGCAAACCTGTCATTTGTCTCACTCTGCAAGGATCTAAATCTTGCAACAACTTCATTTTCTGCTTCAAACTTTTCTTATTAAATGTCCGTATAAAATCACAAAGCAAATTGATGGAAACCTGTCGCACACTGCAAATAGAACTACACTTCCAAATGTACACAGGACCCTTAGGACGTCTTCCTAAAACCTCATCACTTAGCGCCTCTTCTGTCTCTGTTGTCACAAGTTGTTCTTTTTCAACTGGACAACCATCCTTCACTTCATAAGCTCGACCACTGATGTCAACTGCATGCACCAAATCATTATCCTGAAAATAAGTCTCCTCATTAAAAAATGCCTCAGAACTTGAACTATGCATCCATTCTCCGGAAAAAACTTCACAAAAGTTAGTACGATTTACTACTCTCTTCCATCTACTTTTTGTTTTGAAATCAGAAATTACCTTGCTTAGTTTCCTAATTCTATTGATTACCAAAATAAACAACTTTCGCTTAATTTCAAAAGCATGATCAATAATTTTCTCTACATTTTTCTTCTTCTTATAAAATGCCGCTTTCTGTTGGCCTTTCTTTTTAATACTTTTCAATAAATTAACTAATATCCTATTACGGAACATTCGATTTCGAATGTCCCTAAACTGTTGTTTCCTTCTACTATCATGCACAGAGTTATCTCTTCCTCTACCAGTAACATTTGTGATGGGTCTCTCCTTTCCATTTAAATTACTTTTCTTTTTGTGAACTGAAACATTTTTTTGAGCAAAACTTTTTTTACTACAAATATTTCTTAAGAATGATTTTGTGCTCTTACCCGGACCTTTCTTGGTGTTTTGACAAGTATTTGGGGAAGAGGACTGCTGCAATAAAACATCATCCTGCTGTCTTTGACGTTTTCTAGCCTTTCGTATTCGACTTTTGGAAGGCATTTTCCAAACTATGAAAGAATCTGCAGTTGAATCTGTGGAAAAATATAATATAAAATGTTATTAACCACTATTACCAAACAGTAAATAAATAACAGTCATCTAAAACTTAATGCCGTACTAATTATTTAACATAGCAAATGTTTTCCACCAGCACTGCATCACAAAAATGACACTCAATGGTACAAAAAAGGCATACAACACTCATAAATCACTCCCTAATATTTTAAATCATTAATTCAGGATGACGATAAGATGTAGCCTATCTAAAGATTTGTTTAGGCCCTGATCTTTAGACTGGGGTAAATGTGTGTCATTGATCCACATTCAGTCCATCACCTGTTTTGTTTATTTGAGGTGAGGCCAACACATGGTTGCAGATAAGATTTTCACTGAAAAATACCAAAATAAAAAAACATGTGAAGGCCTACCAATGAAGTAAATCATTAAATGAAAACCAATACATTTCTGGTAATATGCACTACTAGTGCTTCATAAGATGTTTTGGGTCATATTTATAAGGCATTTGAGTGTCTAGTATGCTATTTTACGTTCTTCCTGGTGCAAATTTATTGTAAATATGCTCCCACCTGCGGTTGGCAAATTTAGATTTTGATTATGGGAGTTAGATAGGCATGTTACTAATTTCCCAAAAATGGTGTATAACCCCAAACAACCTTTGAAGCAAATGCTCTTAGCCATGTTATCCACCTCCCATTGGATAACATGGCTAAGAAGTGCTTGCAAATGTGAAAAAAAACGGCCGCAATGCATGAATATCACAGAAAAATCAGCGATATTCATACATTTTCCAGCAAATGCTCTTAGCCATGTTATCCACTTCCTATTAAATAACATGGCTAAGAACTGCTCTGGGCCTCATGAGGAACGCTTTCCATTTAAAAAGGGAAAAATAACATCAAAAACACTAAAATGCCTTCTAAATATGACCCCAAACAACCTATGAAGCTCTAACAGTACATATCCTGAAATTTAATTGATTTCAAAATTCGTTTTTAAACACAGCATATAAATCAATTGTATACCTGCATTCATGAAGAAATGACTAAAAATGTCCTTGAGACACATGATTGTGTTTTCTGGAATGCCCTAGCACCATTTTTGAGACACTATTAACATGGCTAGGTAACTCCCATAATCAAAATTTAAATTTGCCAAGCGCAAGTGGGAGCGTATTTACAAGACACTTGCCCCAAGAGGAACGCTTTCCATTTAGAAAGGTAAACATAACATCAAAGACACTAAAATGCCTTCTAAATATAGCCCCAAACAACCTATGAAGCTCTAAAAGTACATATCAAGAAATGTAATTGTTTATCACAAATGCGATTAAAAACAGCCGCAATGCATGAATATCGCTGAAAAGTCAACGATATTCATGCATTATCCAGCAAATGCTCTTAGCCATGTTATCCACCTCCCATTGGATAACATAGCTAAGAACTGCTCGCAAATGTGAAAAAAAACGGCCGCAATGCATGAATATCGCAGAAAAGTCAGCGATATTCATGCATTTTCCAGCACATGCTCTTAGCCATGTTATCCACTTCCTATTAAATAACATGGCTAAGAACTGCTCAGGGCCCCATGAGGAACGCTTTCCATTTAAAAAGGGAAAAATAACATCAAAGACACTAAAATGCCTTCTAAATATGACCCCAAACAACCTATGAAGCTCTAACAGTACATATCCTGAAATGTAATTGATTTCAAAATTCGTTTTTAAACACAGCATATAAATCAATTGTATACCTGCATTCATGGAGAAATGACTAAAAATGTCCTTGAGACACATGAAAGTGTTTTCTGGAATGCCCTAGCACCATTTTTGGGACACAAAGTCAAAGTCAAAAAGATTTTATTTGTGTTGGTACTCTACCGAGGACCACAAATATAACATAGGATAAAAGTAAACTATACATACGATACGTACATAGAAAATTAATATAAAGTTAACATGGATTTAAAAAATTTGTACAAATTATAACATACAAATTCATTCGGGGGATTTATAACCGTTGCTAAAATTTCTTTTTCCTTTGTTAACCTACAGGATCTGTAAATCGATGATAAATACTGAGCGCGAGCTGCTACCACTTTAGAGTTAGGGCAAACAAACAGTAAGTGCTTCACAGTCTGCTCACCCCCTAGACATAGCAAACATAAGTTGGATTGATCTCCGGGTAACCATTTTGATTTATAAACTTGTACAGGTAAGATCCCAGCCCGATACATAAAAATTACCCTCCTTGCATTATGTGAGAGACAAAAGGAGATATATGGCTGTATACGTTTATACTCTATGATGGTAGTAAATGGCTTGAATGTTTTTAGCCTGCAGATATGAGCGGAGTCCAAATCATAACTTACCCTAGGTGAAAAACATTTAAGAAAGAGTTTTAGTTGTGACGCGGACCAAGTCTGCAGGATTTCTGTAGAGATTTCAGCCATTTGAAATGCCACTGACATGTTCGCTGAGAAAGTTTGTTTAACCATATCTGTGCCAAAAGTCTCTTTTTGTATCAAAAAACGTAGAGTTCCCTCCGTGGCATGGAGTAGCTGGTAGGCCCATCTAATTATGTTTGCCACAGCAGTGGCAAAGGCGCTAGTAATTCCAAATTCCAGCCTTAGGACCTGAACTGGAGTAGCTTTCGGGACCTTCATTATTTTTTTCAGGATTTTTCCTTCCTGACGGTCCATGAAGCCCCATTGTTGAATTGGAATGTGTTCTGTGGCGTAAGACAGAACCGCTGGTATTTTAGCCCTGTATATTTTTAATAGTGAGGAAAAATGCCTGCTCCCCGTGGCGTTATATAGTCTCGTTAGTGCTCCGGCATGCAAGTCAGATTTTTTCGTTAACTTTTCTATATGCAATGTATTTGTTAGATTCTTGGAAAGAACCCTTCCGAGATAGATATATTCTTTCTCTTCATCGACCTTTTCCTCGCCAAGCTTCCAGTTGTATTTGACACTTTTCTTCCTCCCAGTAAAGGCCACGACTTTGGTTTTTCTTACGTTCGGGATTAAGAAATTTTTGGGACACTATTAACATGGCTACGTAACTCCCATAATCAAAATCTAAATTTGCCAAGCGCAAGTGGGAGCGTATTTACAAGACACTTGCCCCAAGAGGAACACTTTCCATTTAAAAAGGGAAAAATAACATCGCAGAAAAGTCAGCAATATTCATGCACTTTCCAGCAAATGCTCTTAGCCATGTTATCCACTTCCTATTAAATAACATGGCTAAGAACTGCTCAGGGCCCCATGAGGAACGCTTTCCATTTAAAAAGGGAAAAATAACATCAAAGACACTAAAATGCCTTCTAAATATGACCCCAAACAACCTATGAAGCTCTAACAGTACATATCCTGAAATGTAATTGATTTCAAAATTCGTTTTTAAACACAGCATATAAATCAATTGTATACCTGCATTCATGAAGAAATGACTAAAAATGTCCTTGAGACACATGAAAGTGTTTTCTGCAATTCCCTAGCACCATTTTTGGGACACTATTAACATGGCTAGGTAACTCCCATAATCAAAATCTAAATTTGCCAAGCACAAGTGGGAGCGTATTTACAAGACACTTGCCCCATGAGGAACACTTTACATTTTAAAAGGAAAACATAACATCTTAGACACTCAAATACCTTATAAATATGGCTCAAAACAACCTATGAAGCTCTAGCAGTACATATCCAGAAATGAAATTGATTTCTTAAATCGTTTTTAAAAGCAACATCTCTGTTTCAGCTTACATAACAGACCATAAAATGGGCTCCATGTACCACAATAACTTGTGTTACTGCATGCCAGAATGTTACACCAAATATGCAATTACAATTTCTCTATGAAACTAATTCTATTAGTATATCACTAGAGACAAAACCACATTTTAAAAACACAGCTTTCTTCATCATTTTCTCCTTAAATCATACTATTCTCTATCTAAATTAAATAAATCTTTTCTCACCTTAGCAAATATTTTTTGAGTTTTGAAAACAGTCTAAGAAATACACCAAATTGTCTTCAGCAGAAGAAAAAGGATGCACTCCAAAGGCTGCAGCTATTGAAAGCACAGAAATACAGATATTCTTTTCACATATCTCTCATATTAGCCAATCATACCTCTTCCCTCACTTTTTTCAAATCAAAACCCTTCCCCCCTCTGCCCTGTCTGCCTTGTTTCCATAGCAACCACCTCCTGGAAGACCTCTCATGTTTGCAAATTCACACAACAATGTTTCAATTGAACTCTGAACTCTCAGTGCACCTGCGTATCCAGTGCAATCTTTCATTAAATGTTTCTTCCTTGACCATTCAAATTACATCTTTCAAAGAACACATCCATGCACCCTAACTTTCTGTTTTCAGAAATGGAAATGCACCAATCACTGCTAATGAATCATTAGCATTGTAAATCCACAGTTTTTTTTCTTTAGAAACTCCTACTGTTTCAACTGCCCTTTCATTACCACACTTCATCTGACTGCAGAACAACCTTCTCCCACCATGTTTAAGGTCTGGATTGTTGGACATAGTTACATCCACTGGGCTCAAAGGTATGCTGAGAGCAGAAATTTACCTAACCTCAATGTACAAGATGTGGAAATTAAGTGGTTGGGCCAAAGAGGATTAAAATGTCACCAATTGATACCATTGGTGAAAACCTTTATGCATTTGCCAAAACCTGACCTGTTAATAGTGCACTGTGGAGGTAATGATTTGGGCACTTTGACAGGGGTAGGTCTGGAAATGCTTTTAAAGGACACCTTTGAGCAATTAATGGCACTTTTTCCTCAAACTGCCTTGGTATATTCCAATATATGCCAAAGACAGAAATGGAGGTGGTCCAACCAATTTTGTCCACAAATTGAGAAAGCGAGGAAGCATGTAAACAAATCTGTTTCAGCTTACATGAGAGACCATGGAATGGGCTCTCTGTACAACAATAACTTGCGTTACTACATGCAAGATATCTACAGAGGAGATGGAGTTCACTTCTCAGATGAGGGCAACAGAATTTTCATTCTGAATTTAAGACTGTGCATTGGTACCTACTTATAAGTACCTAAATGTACCATAAACCCAAAAGCTCTTCTCAGAGCTACCCTACATCTGATCACTCACAATTATTATTTTTCTCTAACTTTTTTCACTAATTTTCCACAAAATTCGCTCCCCGGAGCGCTACCCGGTTCGCTAACCGAAAGCTAACCTCGCGGAATTTTTTTAAAAAAAGTTTTTTTTTCCGCACATATAAGCCTCCTCAGCCACGCTCAGAAAACCTAGGGGGTCAAGATAAGTCTACCATGACCCCTTCTACCCATTCTAAACATTATTTGCCCTCCATCTTGTATCTTAATGCGACCGAAACACAAAATGGTGGACTCCCGTGACGCTTAAGGTTCGCTAACCGGGCCGCTTCCCGGAAAGCGGTCCTAAAAAAAGGCGGGAAAGTAATTTACAGAAAAACGACTAGAGACACTCTCACCAAATATAGATTAGCTCATACTACATAACAATCCCTTCCATTCTCACAAATTTCATTGAAATTCCATTTAGCCATTTAGCCTGTAGACCTCTCCAAATACCGTGAGGTAAATTACTTCACAAAACACATCTGAATTGTTGGAATTGACAACCAATGAAAATGTTACTTTCATTTTCTACTTTTATTACCTGACATTTGATTGGTTATATACCTGTATATATATAAAGGGAGAGAAGGAAACACAGCCATTTTGACTACTACTTGTTGTTGTATATATCATTTAGAATATCACTAATAACATCAACTTGTTTCTAAAGGTAAGTTGTTATTTTTAAAACTGAAGTATATTGTGCACTATAAGTAAATATGGTAAACTTTTTCAGATAGTTATATACTATCCCTCTGTAAGAGTTAGACATTGAGAAAGGCTTCTTTATTATAATTATGGACTGATTTAGGTTTCTGTGGTATAATTATGAATTTACTTAGGCTTCTTCACAGGCACTTTTTAATAGTACTACTTCACGCCTGAAACCATACAGTGCCCATAGATTACTTCTCTGTTATAAACTCACAAGTGCCTGTCTGAACTTAAACCCAACAGTGCCCTATCTCTACTGATATATTTATTTTTTATGCAAATTACAGCAATAAAATGGAAGGTGAGCAGAATGTTTCCTTCGAAATTGTTCTGGAGACCAACACAGAAAAAGTTATTGAGGACAATGATGACTCAGATTTCATGGATGAATCACGGGACCATGAATTAGTTCAATGTGTAGAATCAGTGGATCATTTACTTCATTATGATGACGGTCAAATGTTTGAACTTATGTTCACTGAACAAGAACACATATCAGACAGTGAAATGCTAGACGTTGTATTAAATTTCGAAAAACAATCCGAAAAATAAAATTGTATGTAATATTAAAAAATTGTTTGAGTCTTTAATCATTTTTATATGTAATTCATAAACTAGTTAAATGTTAGAAATGTTATTAAATTTTGAAACACAATCACAACAATAAAAAATTGCTTAAAAAATAAAAAAATTAAAAAATAATCAACAAAACCAACAAATAATTAACATACAGTATTAGAAAAGTCTTTCATTCTTTTATCCATAAAGTTCGCTGCCCAGAACGCTTTCCGGTTCACGAACTTGGCGCTTACCACGCAAAAAAAAAATTTAAATTTTTTTTTTTTTGGACCCTCCTAGGCCCTTTTAAAACCTCCACATAAAACCTAGGGGGTCAACGAGGATCTACTATGCCCCCTTATGGTAATTTCCCCCTTTGTTTTGGCCTCCTCTTGTCTCTCGATCCTACCGAGAGACAAGATGGCGGCCGCTCCGGACTGTTTAGAATGTTGACAGACACCGGAGGGCCAATCAGCTTCGCATCGCAAAGTTCCGATACGCGAAAGGTTCGCTAACCGGATCGCTGCCCGGAGCGCTGTTACAGATATATATCTTGATTTAAACGTTAATTTCTCAAAATCCACTGAAGCACATATATTGAGACCTAGCAAAGGCACATCGGGCTAACAGTCCCTACAATTTTGCCAAGTTTCGTGAAAATCCATTCAGCCGTTCGGGCTAAAAGTGAGTCCAACCGCCCTATGGAAAACTCAATGCAAAAAACGCGTTTTGGGACCCCCCTTTTTTCTCAGCCCCCCCTTGACGAAACCCCACCAAATTTTTAGGGGCTGCTCAGAAACAAAATGTGCCATTTTCCTGAAAATTTCAGCCAATTCCGTCCACAAACGCAAAAGTTATTAGGCATAGAATTTTCAGAAATCCCATAGGGAAAAAATCCTAACTATATATACCTACTGGCGACCGCCAGTAGGTAATATATATATATATATATATATATATATATATATATATATATATATATATATATATATATTACCTACTAGTTATAGTTAGGATTATTTTCAATACAAAATCTCAACATTCTATTGTGAATAACTTTGGCGCCGGTTGAGGAATTTGCCTGAAAATTTCCTCAAATTTGCCTCCCGCCGCCCCGGTCCTTCCCGCAAAAGTTTGGGGGGGATTTGTCAAGAGGGGGCCGAGATAAAAGGGGAGTCCCAAAACGTGTTTCCCCCATGTTAATTTCCATAGGACCTCACTTTTAGCCCGAACGGCTGAATGGATTTCCACCAAACTTGGCAAAATTGTAGGGACTGGTAGCCCGATGTGCCTTTGCTATGTCTCAAGATATGTGCTCCAGTGGATTTTGAGTAATTTAGGTTAAAAAAAATATATATATCTATAAGCGCTCCCCGGTACGAGCATCGGGCGCTAACCAGCAGAAAGCTAATTGGATCTCCGGTGTCTGTCAACATTCCAAACAGTCCGGAGCGGCCGCCATCTTGTGTCTCGGTAGGATCGAGACACAAGAGGTGGCAAAAACAAAGGGGGAAATGACCATAAGGGGGCAGAGTAGACCCCCCCTGACCCCCTAGGTTTGATGTGGGGGCTATAAAAGGGCCCCGCGGGGGGAAAAAAAAAATTTTTTTTTGATTTGCGCGGGGGGAAAGCCCGGTATGCGCACCGCGTAGCATACCGGGGAGCGTTCCATGGGGAAAAAAGAATGATAGAGTTTTTAAAAAATGTAGCCTTTTTTTATAATTTGGAGGTAGTTCTAAAAAGAACTGTTTGTTTTTCTTCCTTTTGTTGTTTTATATTTTTTTTAATGTTTTTTGAACATTTTGTACTTTTTTTGGCTTTTATGAACTATTTTATATTTTTTTTGTTATTTTCATGGGGAGAAAGAAAAAACAGGGAATTGAAAATGGCTCAACTGGAGCAAAAAAAAATCAGGAAAAAATTAGGGTTTTTTGGGGCAGTTGTGGTTGTCACCAGCAAGGAGGGTTGAGATTCAATATTTCACAAACAGTCCTCCGATCACAGGAGCTCCCGACCCTACAGGGCAGCCTCGAACAATGGGCACGGAGACACAGTGCATGAGGGGGCCTTCAGGGCCAATGGAAAGAAATTACATGTGGATTCTCAGGAGTAGTTAAAATACAATATTTTGTCAAATAGCCATGTTTTAATACCTTCAAAACAGAGATGATAGTATGTGTGTGTATTTTTGTCAGAAAGAGTATTTAAATATTCTAGGTGAAATTGAACAGACATCTTACGATACGGCACTGAAATTTCCCGCACCCAACTATTTATTTAACTCTACATTTATAAGGGGGGTGTAACACCCTAGCCCCTCCCTGAAGATACAACCCTGCATGCAGTCAGAAAGCCTCACATTATCTATTAACAGCTTGCATCAGTATGACCTCACATTTGCTTGGCAACCCACAGAGGTGCAAAACCAACCTTGGTGCAACTTCAGGAAAAGTGTGGAAAAAATGTAGGAGCACAAGTTTCATGTATGTACAATATCACAGTTAAATGAAATATTGCTTTGAGGTGTAGAGATACTTTTTGGAGTAAATAAAATGTAGGAGCAAAATCACCTTTGGTACAAAGCAAGCAGAATTGTGGCATATGAAAATATCACATTTTAATTCAATTAATAAAATCAGGTGAAAAACTGACATTGGTGCCACATCCTCAAACGAGCAAGGAGGAAAAACATTTAGGTGCAAATTCAGATTTAGGAGAACAATCACATTTAAGTGTGAGAGAAATTCCCCTTTTTGTTTTGTCACCCCCCCCATTATTGACAGTATTTAACTGTCCTACAAGGCCATAGAATTTGGTGCAGAAACTGCACCCATTGCATGGAAATATCATTTGTGGACTGTCGCAGGTATACTGCCATCACTAGTGTGACACAGAAAACATAGCTTCATGCTTATAATTGTAGCCTGGCTACATTCCTACAATCATGACTAATGCACTGATAACCCTGTTGACAGGTAAAGGCCTCCATTTTAAATATTAATCACCCTTATGTAGGCCTTATAGCCCACAAAGTATGGTGCATGGTATGTAAAAGTTGAACATTTAGAAAAGTAATGTTACCACGTCTCTACCGTGACAATGCCTTAAAGGTATTTTTGATAGTGGCATACCTATTTGTCCTATATAATAAATCAGAGTACAAATTAAAATACTAATAATGAAATGGGAACAACCCTAAAATAATTAAACCACTATGCTACCTAGTTAAAAATCCAATTGTTGGGTCAGAAACGTCCTCTGCATGGTAAGAGACATGTGCCCTGCCGTTAGTGCCTCGCTGTAGTGTGAACCGGATCGCTAATGCTTATTTTTTTGTCAGAGGTGAACCTGATCATGCATTTGCACCATGACATATGCCTGTCTCACAGATTGCTGTCTTTTTGGACTGGAAGGGGGGCCCCAAGCGCTATCCTTCCAGTGGTGATAGAATACTTCCTTCAGCATGAGTTAAGCACCACAGGCCTTTTGGTGGCAGCATTCTGTGTCGTAATCAGCAATAGTGAACCGGACCTTTTCATCTTGAGTCACTGGAAAGAGGCCTACTAACTCACTCACCTTGTAGAAGTTCTGCTGCTGTATGCTTAGCTCATGCATGTTAATCTGTTGAGTGCTACACAGAGCAGCTCTTTGTTGGTTGCTTGCGTGCCTGGGAAGGGTTCAGTAGAAGGATTGAGCAGTACTTTGCAGTGCATGTGTGGTTAGTACATGTACTGGGTGTATGTATGCCTGAGAGGAATACATTATATGAGAGATTTGGTGCTGTGCAGTGTGTGCACAGGGAAAGCATGTGCTTGTGTATATGTGGTTGTGTGAAATACAGTACATGAAGGGTACCACGTTGTGCAGCACACACATAGTGGGTGTATGTGCTATCAGTGTGTGTGTTTGTAAATAACACACCCTGGTTAAATGTAAAAAAGCTTCCGTGCTGCACAGTGCACACAGATTGAGTGTATGCACTGAATGCATGTGTACATCTAAGTGTGCAATGCATTGAGGGAGCAGTGCAGGATCCAAAGTGTGCTGTGAATAGACACTGAGTGAGTGTGGCTGCAATGGTACATAGCATGAAGTACCCTGGGCCCCATTTTGGGAAGCCCAGACTACCTGATGAAGAAATGAGGAGGAAAGCAATCCCTCAGCCAGATTTGTTGATTGCTGCATTCCTGTGAGGTGGGTGGGGACAAACTAGAGAGAAATCGAATGGTACAGACTCCCTTTACACTTCAAAACATGGCTCTTTGATTCAGTGATAGATCACAAGGAAGGGGCCTGGACCCATATCGGGAAGGGACTTACGGCTGATGAGGGATTCATAAAAAGTAGGGCTGGAGGTCTGAGATTAAACTTTTGTGGCACTTTTTACTGTGACTGATATTCAGGTGTGAACTTTGGTCACTCCCATGAATTGTGTGGTGGGCAGTCAGTTTCAAAATGATGCTTGCTGTGACAGACTTCTTTCATTTCGAAAGAAAAAAAAGAGAAGAGCCCACTTCAAAAGAAGCAGAACCACAACATAAAACTTCAAAAACCCTGACCCTAAATCAGGTGTTGTGTCTGGGAAAGGACTAGAAGAAGGGGAGGTTAAGTCCTGAAACATTTGTCATCTGCGAAGTTGCGAAGAGAGAGTTCCGTAAGACTTCTACCTATGACCAGGACCGAGACCGGGGTAAATGCCTGGCATTCCCCTGCTGGGGGAGGGGACATCAAACAGGGAAACAAAGTCCATCTGCCCTGGAGTCTGGTGCATCAGAATCTGCCTGCCTGCTTGCCAAGACCAGTGTGCCCTGTGAGGAAATAGAGAGCACTGGAATGAGCCAGGTGCAGTGAGGAGCCCTAACATGAGGACTCCATGTGTGAATTGTGAGTACTCTGCTGTGCACCGATCAGGCCAAAATTGTTTCTGATGACCCGGTATGCCATAAGCGGGCCACCTTTGACTACACCATGTTTTGAGCAATGCCCAAGTATTACTATGCCCCTATCGCGGTGCTGCAGTGACCCCATATGCCAGAGAGGGTCAATGATGAAATTACCACTTCAAGGGGTGCCAAGACTTGTAACTGTTTGGCTGGGGCACTTGTGTTGGAAGAGCCTGCGCCAATATAAACATGTGCTGCAGCAACAATATATGCCAGGAAGGGAGGCCAGTACCAATGTTGCCAAAGAATTTGGGCCGCCACCTGAAAGAGTGACTGAGACTAGGATCTACTGGTTTGACCCCCACAGTGTGGGAACGGGCCCGACTAACCAGGGAGGACCTCACTGGCTCCAGTTCATGAGATGACAAAAGTATTCACCCCGCCCTTGTTCAGCAAAGTCAACTTAGCGCATCTTTCTGAGCAGGGATCTGCTCCATCAACAGAGAGACCTAAGGTAGAGCTGTTACAAGCATCCTGACTTCCCTGAAATGAGCAGGTGTACATTGAAGGAACCCGCTGCATCGCTGAACTCTTCTGTGCTGCAAGAGCAGGTAAGGTTTGAAATGGGACAGTTGGGCCCAAGGGGACTTCCTGCTAACGGTTCTGAGGCACAACAGACACTTTTCACAAATGGCTTGTTTGCAAGTTTGACTGTCTTCTTGCGGGCCAACACCTCAGAGCCCCACAGGAAGACCACCAAACCCATAGTCAGACCACCCACCGGACTACGAGAATAATCCTGGTGGGCAGTTGGTGCTGCAGCATTTTTACGGCGGTGCATTTCTAAGGCACATAGGTGTACCGTTGACATGCACTGTCATGAAACATGTGTCCAACTGAAGTCACCCCCTGCCCCAGGAGCGGTAGGGAGGCCTTTTCCTCACCACCACTCTTTTCATGGCAGGCTCATCTCTATGAAAAGGAGGGCAATGAGGAAACTAGTGATATGCTCGGTTGTGATGCAGCGGCACTTCCATCATATTACTTCTTCTGAAAGCTGCACCACCACCGCGGGATCACAGATCCCTAGCGGTAGCAACAGTGTAGTGGCCGTCCAACAGCCAAAATTGTAATACAGCAGGTGGATCACCAGTCTGGTGATCAGCAGACCGCCATCTTGACTATGGCAGTCCAATGTACAGACGTAGTCATAATAAGGCCCTAAATTCCTAAAGAGTCAAAGGGAGAACTCCTAAGTATGGCCTAATAGTTTGCATTTCCTGATGCAGTCACCAGTGAATGAGGAATAACCATGAACATGTTACACAATGCAGGGTGGGTCAGGGATTCACCTCCCTACTACTATTTGAATCCCGTCCTCAAAGGGGATTGTGTTGTTGCTTCTGAATGTCATACTTCATTGCATGTGTAGGGTTAGAAATAAAATAATGCGGACCAAATGTAAAATGAAGTGGCAGAGAGAAGTGTTAGCCATCCTTAAGCCTTCCTGGCTTAATGCCTCGCTCCGCCACTTCTGAAACGCAAGGGTGCACCATATTTACAAGAATGTGGTGCAGCCTTGCATTTCCCACTGTGATGGTATTAAGTTTAGCAACTTAGCGCCAATGCAGGCACACTTGCACCATAGTGCAAGGGTGTCTGTGGGCAGGGTATGGTTGTTCATATGTAGGATGGTGCCCTACCCTGCACATAAACAATCCTAAAATATAATTCTGTCACTTTCATTTGTGCTGCTTCATGCAGCACACGTAAAAGTGACAACATTGATTTTTTTTAACAAGATTTTTATGTACAGGAAGGAACACCTTCCTGTACATAAACAATGGATGGCAATTTGATTTTTCCATGTGTGCTGCACAAGGCAGCACACATGGAAAAAGCAAAAGCGGGGAGGAAAAATGCATTTCTCCTCATTTTGCCAATTTAAGATCAGGATTTTACCTGGTCTTAATTTTGACGCAGTCTCCTATGTATGCCACCCTTGTACATAGGGGACAGGGTCAAAATGAATGGGTGCTGCGGTGGAACACCGTAACACCCACTGCCCACCCCTTTCTCTGTAACATAGCGTGAATGGGGCACTTTTTTTACATGGCTGCGCTAAGCCATGTTAAGTGACTTAACGCTGCCTTGGAAAAAAGGTGCAGCCCCTATCACCACCACAAAGTCAGTAATAATGACGTTGTGGTGGCAATAGGGACTTGTACATATGCCCATGCTATTCTTATATATTTAGCTGGATATTGATTTATTATTTGTACTGTTTGCTCATTGACTTATGAGCCGTGTTCACTAACCTGTATCCACATTCCCCCCCACCCAAGGGAGCCATGACTGTTGTAGCCGGATCTATAATAGGTCAGGCCTTGGGACATCAGGATTAAAAGCCTCAATCCTCAGAGTTGGTGCCAGTAAGCCCTGCATGCCTTTATAAGGGGTTCAGACACCTATTCAATGGTAAGGCTGAACTCTTAGGAAACATTTTGAGAAAGTTCTCTCTTTCCTGCATGACAAATCTGGTGGCTAATTTGAAATATTTCTACAGCTTCTCCCAGTCTGTGCTCAACCCAACAAGATGTTTGACAGGGTTATGAAATTCCTTCCAGGGGCCCACACCAGGCTAATCGGATTGGGCAGAGATGACTCCTCTTAGATCTAGAATATGTAGGGTGGGTGCTGTGGAAATTATGTTGATGCCATATAGTCAAATCTTGCATGACAGGTCTGTCCAAATCGCATGTAAAAGATTTGCATTCCTCAAGGGGAGCAAAGAAAATAAATTGCACAAATGTTGTGTTTCCCTGTCTTGTGGTTGAAGTGCCCAACTTTTGTGCTACCAGACATCTGTCTCTGGGTTTGTTGTACGTACAGTGCCTACTACAAATAGGTTGTTAGTGTCAGATATGGGAGGACACTAGAGCTACCATAGTACTCTCCCCACTCACATCCTCTGCCTTCAAAGCCAAAGTTTAGTGTGGCTGAAGAACTTCATCATCTAAGATTTTCCCTGGCACATTAAATTTGGAGCCGGTTTGCAGTAAAGCAAACAGGAACTACTGAAAGAGTTGCTAGGCCAAAGCCTAGGAACAATTACTCTATTGGTCAGAGAGATACTACGAGTGTCTATGGGTGTCCCTCACTCACAGGCTAGTGAACCCTACAAAGCAGGACTCTCATAAAACCTCCCTCAGAATACTGCTAAAACTGGTCATCGCACCCCAACTCCGTAAGATCTTCAACAGCTCTTTTGAGACCGCCACCTTCCCGGAAAGCTGGAAACATGCATAGATCAATGCCCTACTCAAGAAACCCAAAGCAGATCCAAAGGACCTTAAGAATTCTGGCCGTTCTCCCTGCTCCCGTTCCCAGCAAAAGTCATCAAGAAGTTTATCAACAGACAACTGACCCAATTCCTCGAAGAGAACAACACCCTGGACTCGTCCCAATCCGGATTCCGTAGCAACCACAGCACCAAAACCGCCCTCATAGCAGCCACCAACTACATCAGGGTCCTGTTGGACAACGGGCAAACTGCAGCCCTCAACCTCCTATTCCTCTTGGCCGCCTTTGACACCGTCTGTCACCACACCCTACGCACACACCTACACAACGCAGGAATCCACGACAAAGCCCTGAACTGGATCACCTCCTTCTTCACCGGCAGAACTCAGAGAGTCCGCCTCCCTCCAATCCTATTCAAAGCCACCAAGATCACCTGCGGTACCCCAAGCAGCATCCCTCAGCCCGACCCTCTTGAACGTCTACATGACACCGCTCGCCAACATCGTCCGATCACATGACCTCAACATAGTCTCATACGCTGACGACACCCAGCTGATCCTCTCCCTCACCAAAGAGACCGCCAAAACCAACATCCATGAATGGATGAAGACGGTCTCCGAATGGATGAAGAGCAGTTGCCTGAATATGAAATCGGACAAGATGGAGGTCCTCATCCTCGGCTCCACTCCTTCCACCTGGAAAGACTCCTGGTGGCGGGCCTTGCTGGGAACTGCTCCGACACCCACCGACCACGCAGGCAACCTGGTGTTCATCCTGGACTCTTCCCTGTCAATGACCCAACAAGTCAATGCTGTCTCCTCCTCCTGCTTCAACACCCTCTGCATGCTTCGCAAGATCTACAGATGGACCCCCTCCGAAACTAGAAGGACGGTCACCCAGGCCCTCATCACCAGCAGGAAGGATTACTGCAACGCCCTCCTCGCTGGAACCACAGTCAAACTCCAGAAGAGAAAAGGTCTCCGCATGCCTCATCCTCAACATCCCCCGCAACAGCCACATCACCACCCACCTGAAGGACCTGCACTGGCTACCCGTCAACAAGAGGATCACATTCAGGCTCCTCACCCATGCTCACAAAGCACTCCACTACGCCGGACCAGCATACCTCAACAAGCGACTCACCTTCTACACCCCTAAATGCCAGCTCCGTCGACCTTACCCCCGCCACGTCTTACGCATCCACTAGACAACCACCGGTGGCAGCTCCTTCTCCCACCTCGCCGCCAAGACATGGAACACCCTCCTCATCCACCTTCGGCAGACTCAAGACCTGCTGACCTTCAGGAGACTCCTCAAGACCTGGCTGTTCGATCAGTAGCTGCTCCGCCCCCCCCCCCCCCCCCAGCGCCTTGAGACCCTCACGGGTGAGTAGCGTGCTTTACAATGGCTAATTGATGGATTGAAGAGGACTGATCCAGCTGCCTGTGGCAACTGGGATCTCTAGTAAAGATCTGAGGAGGTTGGACCCCCTTCCCCTTGAAATTCAAGGACAGAAAGATCTCCAAGGGTCATAAGGCTAATACCATGGGTGGCTCAAGAGGCATTAAAGTCTGAACAGTACCTTTGTGTGGAACAGTGACACCTAGACTGAACTTAGCTTTTGTCATCCCTCTGCCACTCTCAGTGCTCCCGCTGAGAAACTAGGGGCCTTGGAAGTGTACTCTTTTTTTTTGTTTGGGCACAAAAAGATTTTTGGGAACTGTTTCAAAATGTTTGCACCAGACCTTTAGAACTTCAAGGGAACTGGCCAAAAATAGTAACCAACTGGCAATTTCACAGCATTGGATCGAATTACAGGCTTGGCCTGTGTGAAAGAGTGTTTTTCCCTCAGAAAAATGAAAAAGGACCTAGTTTAAATGAAAGCAGGTGGCCTATTTTTCTGCCAGAGTGATGGAGTAAATTACTGTGGTGGTCTGACAGAAATGCAGCTTGCCTAATTTAGAATTGACTGCCAGGCTGGGAATTCTTTCTAAAGGATTGGCAGGAAATGCCGTTGTGGCAGTTCCAAACAATGCTTTCCGCAGTTTTGTGTAGGGCTCCCTGACCATGACAGAGCCTTAGACGCAACTGTTTTCTTTTTTATTTGCAAATATAAAATACCAAAGATGGATTTTCTTTTTGAAAATAAAAAAGTAGCAGCGTCTTCCCCACTATGAAAAATAAGCCTAAACCCTCACCCTGCCAGCACTTTAAAGAAATGTAAAAATAAAACAATAATAAAACAGTTTCAAACCTATTTTATTTAGCTTGTACCCATGCTTGGGGTGGGCCCAGGGTGATTATAGGCTGGAGGGGCAGTACTGGGCTTGTTGTTGTCTATGGGCCAAATACTGAAGATCCTCAATTGTGTGCAGGGTTACTGGCTCACTAGGCCCTGGTGTGAAATTAAGGGGAAGATTCTAAAGTTATAATTGAACTGGAAGAGGACTGATCCAGTGACTCCAGGCGTCCGAACCCATGGGCAGCACCTGGCCGGGCTATTTTAACAGAAACATTTTATAAACAATATGCTCACCTCTTGGCACCACACCTCCTTGCTGTGTACAAGGAATCCTTCACTACAAGTCCCTTGCCTCCGTCTTTGTTAGATGTGCTCATTGTAACTATCTTTAAACCAGGCAAAGACCGTCATCTCTGTGAATCCTATCGCCCTCTGTCCATGATTAGCATGGATAATAATATTCTAGTCAAGCTCATCGCCTTGCATCTACTTCCGCTCCTGCCGACCATTGTGGGGCCGGACCAGTTTGGATTTGTGCCGGGCAGGTCTACCTCTCACAACCTGCATACCTTATTTGCCCTACTCCATAAAATTGAGCCGGCATTGAGTGCGGCAGCTGTTTTCCTAGGACACCACCAAGGCATTTGATTTGTTTGAATGGCCGTATCTCTTCGCCTTGCTGTCTCGCCTGGCATCTCTTTGCCCTTCTGTTGAGCCTGGGCATGTGCCTTCGTTTCATAATATTGAATAGTCTCCTGTATAGCTGGCTGTGGCTTGCCTGTGGTTCAAGGGATGCGAGCTGGTGAAGAGGCTGCTTGGCTGACTGTCATTGTGACGTGGCACATTTTAAATTGTTTGTAACGTTTTAATATTTTTAACTTACAATCTGCTGCTCATTTTGCAGCCCACTTACTTTGGCATTTGTTTTGTGCATTCTCCGCGGTCTACCTTGAGACTAGTTTGATTGTTGTGGAGGGAGTCTGGACCTGCTTCCGGTTCAGAGGGAGTTTGGCGCTCTAGTGCCACAGCCCCCCTAATTCAACGGGATGCTCTTTCCACCGCACGGCAGCCGCGTGCAGCAGGCGCGCCAGTGGTTCACGAAAGGCAAGCCCGTCTGCACCCGTCCGTGCCCTGACATCATCAGGAGCCAGGGACCCTGGTCATTTCACTCCCAAACAAGGCCCTACTCCTCATCTGCCATATTCTGGTAAGGAGCTGTTGGAGCTGAGGACAGCCTCTAAACCCCTATGCCGTCTCGAGACCCAGCCAACCACAGAGGGCCCATTCTCATGTCGAGTTTGCCGGTTTCAAAGTACCCCTGTTGAAGTGGACTCTATGCAGATACCTGCTGTGTCTCCCTTAATTCTCACTTCAATGGTCCCAATCTTGTCTCTTCCACCAGAAATGATACAGGCAAACCCCCAAAATTCCTCAGTGGGAGTGGAAAAGTCTGTTATGCAATATTAGATCCCTGCCTAAGCATTCCACCAAGGTTTGGGACCTTCTTTCCTCAGTGCAGCCTGAGCTTGGGTTTTTTACTGAAACATGGCTGAAGCCTCATTCGGTCCCATTCATTTCCCTATCCCTGCCTGAAGGCTACAGGCTCATCCAGATGGACAGACAACTAAAAGTAGGGGGTGGAATTGCTATTGTACATAGAGACAGGGTTAAAGTTACCACACTAGAGCAACGCTGTAATGCCATTATGGAAGTTATGGTCTTTCGAATAGATTTCTTCTCCCAACTTAGCTGGAAGGTGGCCTTAGTCTATCGACCCCAAGGCCCTGTAGCTGTATTCTCAGTGCTACTCACCGAACTAATAGCTCCTCATGTGATTTTGGGCAGAAATTTTTTACTGCTGGGTGATTTCAATATCCACAGTGAATGCACTTCTAATGTTGACGGATCAACACTCCTGTCAGATCTCTCCCTCTTTGGCCTATCTAAGCTAAACGAAGGCCCTACCCAGACATCAGGCCAACCATTGGACATTCTTTTTTAAAACTATCCTAGAGTTCTGTGTGCACCTCCGCAGCAACTAAAGTGGTGAGATAATGCGTCCATCGAATTCTCCATTCAACGCCCAAGGGAGATTAAGGGTCCTAACCTAGTCACCTATCACACCCGTAGACAATGGAAGAAAGTCACCCCAGAGTGCTTTCAAGCCTCGTTTCCTGTGCCTTGGAGCACCATACCAGACAACATAGAGGATGCCCTTTCCAAATACAATGCTGCTGTCTCCGGCGCCATTGATCAACTAGCACAATTGAAATCACTCACCAACTTTTCTAAACATCCTCGTTCTGCCTAGTCTTCTCCCCAGCTTCGAGCTCAGAAACAACTCTGTCAAAAACAGGAACAACGCTGGCACAGTACACATGATGAGACGGATAATGACTGGCTCTTGGGCACTCTGTCTGGCTACCATAGAAACATAAAGGCTGCTCGTAAAGCCCACATCGCATCTCAACTAGCCCAGGCTGGCAATGCTCCAAAAATGGTATACTGTATCCTCCAATCCTTTATTAATCCCAAAGCCTGGGAGAATTTAGAGGTCCCTACGCAAATGCTTTGCAACAACGTCGCCCAATATTTCTCACAGAAAATAGAGCTTATTTACGTAAAAATAGTCCCATCAGGGAGCCAGCCTGCGGATTCCACTTCACCCGATTTGTCAGCACAGGCAACCTTCTGGTTGCCAGAGAGCTTTCCTCCTGTGACACTGACAGATACAGATATACTTCTTCGCATGGTAAAATCAGGTTCCCCTCTAGATACCGTCTCGGCCAAAGTTGCTACCCCTCTGGCCTGCCATTGGTCTCCTCCCATTCAGTGTTTTCTCAATCTCTCATTGAGAGAGGGTCACATCCCATCAGAATGGAAAGCAGCACAGGTCATGCCTATCCACAAGAACAACAAGGCTCTGCTAATTGATTTCTCTAATCTCTGCCCTATTTCGCTCCTTCTCTTCCTGAGCAAGCTATTGAAGAAGCATATAAATAAACATCTCTCCAACCATGTTGAACAGGCTGGTTGCTTACACTCCTCCCAGTCAGGCTTTAGGCTCAAACACAGCACAGAATCAGCTCTGCTTGCAGTCAGGGATAACATCAGGATGGCCCTAGACAGGGGTCAATCTATGATTCTGGTGCTGTTGGACCCATCAGCTGCGTTCAACACGGTTTCACAACAGATGTTGCTCAGAAGATTGAAGGCGGCTGGACTTAGAGATTCGGCACTACAGTGGATGACACGTTTTCTATCTTCTTCATCTCAGACCGTCATCCGTGGCCCGTATCGTTTGGCGTCTAAGGAATTACCCAAGGGAGTGCCCCAGGGCTCTTGTTTGAGCCCCACTTTGTTTAATATCTATGTAGCTCCCTTGGCCAACCTCCTTAGGGCATGTGGGTTCATTCCCATTTCTTATGCCAACGACACACAGCTGCTTTTCCCATTTGACAAATTTACTCGAACAGACAAGGCAACCTTCTCCTCTGGTATGAGAGCTATCTCTAACTGGATGAAGAGTAACTCCCTCCAATGTAATGTTGGGAAGATGGAAATGTTGCTCTTCGGGGAGGCTCCCTTACTATGGACTCCGGATTGGTGGCTAGCTGATCTTGCTGTTCCACCTGATCCACAACCCCTGGGTAAGGACTTAGGCATTCGTCTGTATCAGGCCCTTGCTCTGAAGGAGCATGATGCTCAGACAGCTGGCTCCTGTTTTCACATACTGGGCTTATTATGCAGAGTCTTTCCTTTGCTTCCTGATTCAACGCTGAAGGCCTTGACTCAGGCACTTATATTAAGGCGTTTGGACTACTGCAATGACTTGGTGATTTCTGGTCATGAGTCCTCGCTTAGCAGACTGCAGGTAGTCCACAACACTGTGGCATGATTGGTCCTCAATGCCCCTCCCAGGACTGCCTCCTGCCCTCTTCTCTGCCAGCTTCACTGGCTTCCAATATGCAAATGGTTTAAGTTCAAAGTCTGCTGTACCACACATAAGGCTTTATTTAACCTTGGCCCTGCCTATCTTTCTGAGAAATGTACACCTTATCTGCCTTCAATGTCCCTCCACTCAGGATCTAAGTCTCTTCTTGTGGTTCCTCGAGTCAGGAAAGCCAGATTGGGTGGGAAGGCTCTTTCCCATCTCAGTCCCCTATACTGGAACAAACTTCCTCTGTATCTAAGACAATGTTCCGACCACCTACAATTTAGAAAGCAGCTTAAAACCACTCTTTTCTATCTTTGATGTTGTAGTATAGCCTCACTTGATGCCGCCCATCCAAAGCGCAGAGATACTCCTTCAGGGATCGATTCAGGTGCTATACAAATAAATAAACTAATTAGAATTAGAAAGGCAGGATAGCAGCCCCCTTTTGTCTGATGTGGGAAACCAATCATGGATGCCCACTGCCCCCTATTCCATTTGCTGTCGCGATGGAGCCACTTGCGGCCCAGCAGCATCAGCACCGAGAGCATTGAGACCTGGCATTCAGGCCACGCAGAATTCTAGTGTCAATGTATGCAGAAGATATCCCCTTATATGCCTGAGATCCCCAACTAATCTTGGCTGTATCATAAGGGAATATAATTGGTTCAGGGGCCGGTCCGGGATTATCATCGATTGGGCAAAGTCGGTTCTGTTTTCTCTGACGGATGCGGCAACAGTGTTCTCTCCATAAAACACCCACTTGAATGGGTGGATGGACAAGTAAAGTACCTTGGCATATGGCTGAGAAGAGATATTGATGTCCTATGGAAAGATAACTATGGGCATCTGATGACGTGGCTGAATGAGCATGTGGAGAGCTGGCAGAGGCTCCCACTGTCCCTAACAGGCAGGTTTGCCATAGCAAAAATTGTGAACCTTCCTAAATTTCTTTATTTGTAGCTTCCACTGCCGCAGCACTTATGCAGCAGGCTTCATTTATGTTTGCTGTCCCTTGTGTGGGCGGACAGACAACCCAAGAACACCTGGGAAATTCTCACACTTCACTCCGAGCAAGAGGGCCTCAGAGTATCGAATATAGACCTCTACTGTTCTAGCACTCAGGCACAATGTATGCATCATTGGCATTTTCCAACACATGTTCAGGCCATACAAGCACTGAGCATGATCATACGTGGCCATGCCCTCTTCAGATGGTGCTTTATTTGCCCCCAAGACATGTGCTTGCACTCAGGTAGACACAGTGGCATGAACAATATGGGCATGGGGTTAGCTCCAGCAGTGCGCCTGCCTGGAGAATCTGCACGCTCCATCAGTGCCACTTATAGATTTACATTACTTCGATCTCCTGAGATACCTGCAATAAAAATGTAAATTAACATAGTAAACCGATTACTGACAGACATCATCAACCGGTACCTACTCATCAAGCTTACACTAATGCTAAGCATGAGGTGCCCCGAAGTGCAGCAGTTCTGGTGTGATGTATTTGTGGCGCTTAATGCGATTATACCATGCGATGGAGCATGCGCCTCCGGGATATGTGAAGTATGTGCTGTCGGAGGGCTGTAGTTTGGTGGTGCTCCTGTTTCTGCTTTCTAAGCGTCGCATCGCATGTGTTGGCGAAGACGCAGGACGCCGCGCATTGCAGAATGGCTTAAAGATTGAGCGTACTGCCAATAACAACTGAAGGCCGACCGGGAGGTGATGCCGGTGCGTGCCCT
>NW_028243106.1:0-60274 GCF_964263255.1 Lissotriton vulgaris
AAGGGACACCGCAGGTTCGAGTCTCAGCATTGGCTCAACATCCTATGATTAGGGGAAAATCACTTAATCTCCCTGTGCCTACCAAAAATGATGAATATATCCTTGTGTAATGTAACTGGTGCTCATGTAAAGATTCAAATACCTTTGGGTTAAGTTTGTATTATTTAAAATGGCCCATAAATAAATATATAAATAAAAAAATAAATATATATATATATATATATATATTCTGATAAAATTTGCTCCGTGTCGGTCTTCCTCACTTGGAGTGCCTGCAATTGGACTTAATGTTTGCGGCCAGCGTGGTCACGAGGGAGACTCACCGCATGAAGTGCAGGTCCTGTCCTTATGCTGATTGTGTTTGGATTAACAGGAACGGAGTGTGAGCGGGAATCTTGCAGGAGAAGGCCCGTTAACCGGGATTGGTGACCACGGTGCGGGGCACAGGTCGGCAACAATGTTCCCCCCTCTTCCCACTTGGGAAAAACTTTGTTTCATTTTGGACTACTTGCACACCCACTGGGGTAATACCACACGTGCACCACAAAGACCAGGAGGCTTTGCATGAAGCCACGCCCAGGAGGCAGGCTGTGAATACAGGTGCGCGCCCACAGTGCAAGCAGCTTCTATTAAAACATTTGCCGCAGAAGAAGGGAAGCCATTCCCGAAACGCGTCCGGCGTTCTACGAAAATTGGAGGGGTTTGCTGTTCTACTTGTGCTGGCAGGTTACCAATAAATCCTGATGAAATTTGCTCCGTGTCGGTCTTCCTCACTTGGAGTGCCTGCAATTGGACTTAACGTTTGCGGCCGGCTTGGTTGTGAGGGAGACTCACCGCATGAAGTGCAGGTCCTGTCCTTATGCTGATTGTGTTTGGATTAACAGGAATAGAGTGTGAGCGGGCATCTTGCAGGAGGAGGCCCGTTGACCGGGATTGGTGACCACGGAGCAGGGCACAGGTCGACAACAATGTTCCCCCCTCTACCCACTTGGGAAAAACTTTGTTTCATTTTGGACTACTTGCACACCCACTGGGGTAATACCACACGCGCACCACAAGAACCAGGAGGGTTTGCATGAAGCCACGCCCAGGAGGCAGGCTGTAAATACAGGTGCGCGCCCACAGTGCAAGCTGCTTCTTGTAAAAAATTCGCCGCAGAAGAAGGGAAGCCATTCCCGAAACGCGTCCGGCGTTCTACGAAAATTGGAGGGGTTTGCTGTTCTACTTGTGCAGGCAGGTTACCAATAAATCCTGATGAAATTTGCTCCGTGTCGGTCTTCCTCACTTGGAGTGCCTGCAATTGGACTTAATGTTTGCGGCCGGCTTGGTCGTGAGGGAGACTCACCGCATGAAGTGCAGGTCCTGTCCTTATGCTGATTGTGTTTGGATTAACAGGAACGGAGTGTGAGTGGGCATCTTGCAGGAGGAGGCCCGTTGACCGGGATTGGTGACCACGGAGCGGGGCACAGGTCGACAACAATGTTCCCCCCTCTACCCACTTGGGAAAAACTTTGTTTCATTTTGGACTACTTGCACACCCACTGGGTAATACCACACGTGCACCACAAGAACCAGGAGGCTTTGCATGAAGCCACGCCCAGGAGGCAGGTTGTGAATACAGATGCGCACCCACAGTGCAAGCTGCTTCTATTAAAACATTCACCGCAGAAGAAGGGAAGCCATTCCGGAAACGCGTCCGGCGTTCAACGAAAATTGGAGGCGTTTGCTGTTCTACTTGTGCTGGCAGGTTACCAATAAATCCTGATGAAATTTGCTCCGTGTCGGTCTTCCTCAATTGGAGTGCCTGCAATTGGACTTAATGTTTGCGGCCGGCATGGTCGCGAGGGAGACTCACCGCATGAAGTGCAGGTCCTGTCCTTATGCTGATTGTGTTTGGATTAACAGGAACGGAGTGTGAGCGGGCATCTTGCAGGAGAAGGCCCGTTAACCGGGATTGGTGACCACGGAGCGGGGCACAGGTCAACAACAATGTTCCCCCCTCTACCCACTTGGGAAAAACTTTGTTTCATTTTGGACTACTTGCACACCCACTGGGGTAATACCACACGCGCACCACAAAGACCAGGAGGCTTTGCATGAAGCCACGCCCAGGAGGCAGGCTGTGAATACAGGTGCGCGCCCACAGTGCAAGCAGCTTCTATTAAAACATTTGCCGCAGAAGAAGGGAAGCCATTCCCGAAACGCGTCCGGCGTTCTACGAAAATTGGAGGGGTTTGCTGTTCTACTTGTGCTGGCAGGTTACCAATAAATCCTGATGAAATTTGCTCCGTGTCGGTCTTCCTCACTTGGAGTGCCTGCAATTGGACTTAATATATATATATATATATATATATATATATATATATATATATATATATATATATATATATATATATATATATATATATATATATATATATATATATATATATATATATATATATATATATATATATATATATATATATATATATATTCACTGAAAAAACCATTGGTTATAGACCATATATAGTTAGGGATTAGCCTTTTCAAAACCTTATTTTACTCACACAAAACCATTGAAATTTCATATATAGTTAGTTGCACTAACTATATATCGCGCACCCGCAATCCACTGCTGATGATGTCACATATTACATTATTCATGACATGCTCAGTGACATCACTGATGGCATCACTGATGACATCTCAAATTACATCACTGATGACATCACTGATGACAACATCCAGTGACTGTGTGTTTCTGTGAAGTTAAAATATGTCTTACATATTGAAGAATGAGTGGATGTATAAGTGTCTGGATGAAGGATTTAGTAGGTGCATGACTGACTGTATGAGTGAGTGATTAAATGTGTCTCACTGAGGGCATGAGTTAGTGACTAAACTGTCTTAATTTGTACATCATTATGTCTGTTGTTCTGTAAACTGCTGCATGTGTTGATCAGGAGCTATTTGAGTAACTATATGGGTTATTGATTGGTTGCCCAAGTATTTGTATGGGAGACTGGATGTGTGTGTGGGTGGCTGGGAGGTGTATGACTCTGTGCATAGATGTGTGAGCAGTTGATTCACTAGATGTATGGGTTCAAAAGTGCATGTGGAAACAGCTGTATGGGCGGTTGACTGTGTGCATGAGTGTATTGGTGAGTGAATGGATATCTCAGTGCTACATGTCAAAGTAAGTACATATGTAAAACACAGTACATGTGAGAGTTGACATATATAAATACCTGTGCATAATGTATATATCATTGTGAGCTTGTATCAGGGATTGTATAAGAGAGCAAATATGTGTTAGTATATGTTTGAATAAGTAAGGTGTGTATAACTGTATAGTTAAGGAAATGGAGGTGTGATTGATTCTTTGCATGATTGACTAGGTGTGTGAGTAACTCCATGGATGAGTGACAGTCTGTGAGTGTCTGTTTACACTGAGTGTATCTAAGGTTATATTAGAGTCTGAAGAGGTTCATCGTATTATCACATGAATGATGTCATCAGTGATGTGATCAGTAATGTCAAATGAGATGTCATCAGTGATGTCATCAGTGATGTCATTTGAGATGTCATCAGTGATGTCATCAGTGATGTCACTGAGCATGTCATGAATGATGTAATATGTGACATCATCAGCAGTGGATTGCGGGTGCGCGATATATAGTTAGTGCAACTAACTATATATGAAATTTCAATGGTTTTGTGTGAGTAAAATAAGGTTTTGAAAAGGCTAATCCCTAACTATATATGGTCTATAACCAATGGTTTTTTCAGTGAATTTTCAAGGTTTTGAAAATGCAAATTCCTAACTATATATGGGCTAAAACCTATGGTTTTTTCTGTGAATTTCAATGGTTTTTTAATAGCAAATATCAAAAGCTGTCAAATGTCAAGTACGTGATAGGTAAAAACTTTTTCGTGTTTATGCACGCTGATGTGCTTTGAACGCTGCCCCCCCCCCTCTTTTATCGTAGTAGTACTCTCTCTTTGCAGATAGTGAAGAGTAGTTAACGCAGGCCTTTACCCCCGTTGTAATCCGTCGTGCCTGCTTGTCTCTCCATTTGATTGATTGTTATCCAAGCATTTACTGTTTTACAATTGATTCTCTTTGGTTCATTCTCTATTTACAAACAAGCACAAAGTCGCAATACTCTGTTTAGTCTTTGCAGATAGTGAAAAATCGTGAAAAATCGTGTAAAAAAATAAAAGTAATCGAGCAAAATCAGTAGGCCACTAATTGGATCTCTTTTTGACTTTGCTAAAATAGAAATATTAGGAACAACCCTTCATGAGAAATACGAAAATAGTGAGATGAACTGAGCTCCACACCATGAGGGCTGCAAAACAGCTCGGCTCCGTCACCCACCCCGCCCAAAATAACGACAAACCCTATGCAAATATATACAACACACCAGCAAAGAAACAGGGTAAAACATTTTATTAAATAACTATTTACATAACTATTTTATACTTTTTATTGCCCGATCCGGCTAGCTCAATCGATCGAGCATGAAACTCATGCACTCTGATAGCAAGCGTTGCTACTGATGCTATGCAGACCAAAACTGGTTTTCAGTTTGTACATTTTTCTAGATTTTTCCATCCAAGGTTGGTTGAGTTTGTAGTACGATGGCTTCAGATTTTCAACATACGGTGTGGTGGCGCGGACTGGGAGGGGGCGCTTCGCTCCTGCCCCCTCCCCAAGTAAGATTTTCATACGTGAAAGTACGTTAATGGTTTTGGTCCCTGAGTTGCTTCAATGTCACTGCCATTCTCAAATGGCATAAGTTCTGGATGTTGGGTGCCATAGTTCAGAGTTCTGAGCAGCGCTTGTAACACTGTCTGAAGCTTATTTCCACCTACTGCAGCTTCACTATTCTCAAAGTAAGTGAGTGTCGTTTGTGGACCTGACTGCATTTGAAAACAATGTGATATGGTACCTCCCTAAACCGCTTGACGGAAGCCCCCGAGGGGCGGTGTGATGGCACGGACTCGGAGAAGACGCTTGGCTCCGACCCCCTCCCCAAGTCTTATAGCACCGGTTTAGCCTGAGATCGCCCCCGACATAGGCGGCCGGCTCCCGGGGTCTGGCGGAACTTTTTGCCTTTTGATGACTCTTCTATTCTGGACCTTGTCCCACAATCCGTTTGACCTGAAGACACGCTGTAGTGGGGCGCCCCTTTACCGTTTTAGTTGCCATTCCGCCCGCTTTTGCTACACTGTGCCTCTTCCGCCATTCAGCTGTTTACCGCCCGCTCTTGCGACTACAGCGTCTCGCTCACCATGTAGTTGAGTTGCTCCCGCTCTTGCGATGCAACGATAAGCGACTGCCACAGGACTCTCAAAATGGCGGCCGGCTCTTCAGATTTGGGCGTGGTCCACTAAAATGGCCCTGGGACACCTTGGAACTCGGACGCTTCCCTGATAGGGCTTGGGTCCCATTCTCGAAAGCGTCCCCTTGAAGAAAAGTGAAAAATGACTCACTCTCCCCACCAGGGATCTATCCAGCAGTTTGCATAATAAAGCAGCATAGGAATTGACAGCCAATCTGTAAAATTAAAAGACATCTTTATTATAATTAATTATGAGGCTTCGTCGTCCAACCGTAGTTTTACAATTGAAAGAGGGAGCCTGCCTGAGCTTTCTCAGGCAGGCCTTTTATACAAAAAGTTTGGCCCTAGGCTCACATTCTTGCTGATGAACACATCATTGTAGGTCGCTCCCATGGTACCATAACAAAGCAGGCTATAATTATGAATTCCATTCTACTTGCCCAAACTGACCAACCCATCTTCCATCATGAACATATGTCAAACTTCACATATTTTCCTGTGCAGGCCGGAGGAGCTCACCATAGAACTGGTTTCCTCCCCATCATATAAACAGTCACCTCCCCATTGTAAAAGCCCAGAAGCAGAGAAACAGAGCCAGGTGTGGAAGATAGAAATGTAGGATAAGGGATGCTTGTGGGTCATAAACAGGCATGGCTACTGTATTCGGCCTTCTAATCTTGCTCAGGCCAATGTACACAACAAGTTGCTCAGATCTTTAATATAGATTGACTAGAGGGCATGGACTGGTTTGGTGAGGCCAACATCACGTAGGCAGATTCAGCCTGTTCAGGTCAAATGGGAATCAGGAAGAACTCAAGCTAAGGAATACGTGTCCTTTAAGAATCATTGGCTCATGTATATGCCTATGTAAAGGGCAACAACTAAAATGGACGCTTGTTCACAACCTAGAGCCTGTGGGCTCAGAATGAATTTGCCAATAACTCCTGCATGCATCATTGTATCGTGATGAAAATACACAGGCATAATGTCCTGATCATTACCGGTCTATTGATACCAAATTTGTCGTGGTATGATGATATTTTCTGCACAAGTGTTTAGGCCTTGGTACACCATTATGGCAGGGTCCGGAATTTTCAGAACCACAGACGCCCCTTTTGCCCTTTATATAGGCAATAACCTAAACCCATGTCAGTCTGAATCTAGGTCTATACTTATCAGATCATCAAAGGTGTTGCTGTAGTATTATCTTACTACTTAGCAACTCTCTCGGGACAAGTCTTCTTACACACGTAGTGGTACAAAGGCCATATATGGCAGGACCAAATAGTGAACACCTCTATCTGTAGTACGTGGTATAAGATCACCCACCCAACAATTATTGATGTTCTAGTGTTGATGTAGAAGCTGTACAGAAGGGTCTATCAGTAAACTCTGGCCTAACCAATGTATGTTCAGGTAAAATATGAAAGTCATGTGAAGAAACAGTAAAGAAAGAGTAGGTTGAGAAGTTGGTGCAGACGTAATATAATAACTAATAGAATACATAAAAGTATTAAAATAGATAAAGTTATACCACACTTAGAGAACAACATTCTATAATTTCGGTTTTTCATCTCTTGCTTTTTATCGTCATTCCTCAATACAATCTCCATTTTCTAATGTCGCTCACGCGATCTTGATAGAGTACTTCAGCTGTGATTATTAGCAGGTCATAGGGACACTGCAAGTCCTGCAGGCCTACTGCCACTACTCAGGTCACAAACTGAACCGTTGGTACTCCTACGTGACCCTGCAACTGGCAAATGGTAACCAATCAAAAATTTAACAAAAAACCATAATACAATTTCAGAAAAAGCAAGAGAAAAAGAAAAACAAAAGTCAAATGCAAAATACTTGCACAATCCTAAACAAAAAGCAAATCCTAGAATTTAATAACATTTCATATAGCTTCCTATGCATTTCAGTAATCTATTATATGTTCAAGTGAAACAGTGGCGTTCCTGATCAATGCTCTCAGATGAAAAAGGGATACACTTCCACAGAGAGACTTCATTCTGCTTTTACTAAACAGAATAGTACTTTAAAACAAATGCCAGCAAAGCAGCAAAAATTAGTTTCCAAACTCCAATTCTATGCAAGCTCACAGAAAATACCCAGAGTCCGCCAAAGCCTCTCATTGCAGGCTTCTATTGTCCATCAAATCCGCTTCCAGTGTCTTCTTCGCGTTGGGCCTCTTCAATTCAGGCTTTTTCATGAGAAGACAATTAGGTTTAGTACGAGTGCCCTCCGGGCAAACACTCACAGCTCACTCGAAAGTCTCAATGTTCAAAACAATGCACCAGTGTCTCTTCTTAGTGGCAGACACTACAAATGATGTGCTGTTCATTGATCAAGGGCACAAAGCATCTCGTGCAGATCCAAGCACTACTTAACAAAATCAGCAAGGTCAGCAGCACTTTCAGACTCCAACACTCATCATTTAGTGTCAGAGGACGCTCAAGCTGCTCTCTTATGGGCACCAGAATGTAGTGCCGTTTTCCAAACGTGGATGCTTGGGTGCACCGCCGTTCCGCTGGTGCAAAGCAAAAGAGGTGTGGGTGAGGCCAAAACTCGGGCCAAGGGGTCAGGGGACCGCGCGCTGTCAGAGGTTCAAGCACATGACAGTTTGAACAAATTGCACAAAGTGGATGACAGTCCTGCCATCAAAAGCAGGGATCCTTCGCATCTTTGCACTGAACTTCTAAGGCAAAACAGAAAATCAGCTCCTTTTTTCTTTTCTTTTCACAACGCCTTCTGATGAAACAAATGGCTTGCTTAGGAGGTACCACTGGAGGCACGCTGATGATCGCTGTCCATGCTGATGACCGCTGCCCACGCTGCTGATTGCTGTTCACGCTGCTGATTGCTGTCAGGAATTGCAAGGCCAAGAAGTCTGTAGTCGTCTGCCATGTTTACTGATGGGGACCAGGCTTTTTTGATTACCGGTCTGCAGGGTAACATTCTTCCTTTTTGACTCTGGAAGATTCCCGCAGAACCTAGTGGTATAGGAAGTGTAACACAATTGTTAGTTTCCTTCAAGTCAGATATACAAACAGTTCATGGGTTGGCTTTTTGACAAGAGGGCTGCAAGCAAGTGGCCTGCAATCTGCAAAGGAGTGGCAATTCGTCATGGCAACCTAAATGGATGCCCTCATACAGTGGCATTATCTAATAGGATACATTATTTAATGGGGTTCATACATATTCTCCTTAATGATGAAGCCTAGGTGTTCCTAAACTCCTTATCTAGAACATCTCAAATAGAGCAATGGCATAATACACATTATCAAGGACATGAAGAAAAGTCCCTTTTTAAAACAATGTGCATCAAGTGCGCTATGTAATACAAAGGCTAATGATCAACTGTGCAGACAAGAGGACAAGAACTAGAGAGTCCTGGTATCTGCATGATTAGAACACATCTTATTAAAAAATTGAAACAGCAGAAACAGAAGGGAACTGAAAAATTAAAAATAGACATAAAAATATGCCGTACTAAAAAGAATGTAAACTTGAGATATCTCCTATTGAGATGGAAAACTTGTATTGGGTCATTTAACCAGGCTATCACTATCCTGACAGTCAGTCTGAAAAAGACATTTGAAGTGGGCCTAAAGTAAATTCTTGAAAATTAGTCTCATCAATCAAAAGGGAATGTATGTGGAACATGAACAATACACCCATAATAATAAATGGGCTGACTGGTGAAAGGAAGATGGAGAAGGGAAAAAAATGGAAGTAGGACACAACTAAAATCTTCAATAACTAAACATGATGCAACATTGGTCAGGGAAAAAGCAGAAAAGAAAAATCTATAGGAAGGACAAGAGTTTGCTTGGGTGGCCTAAGGCATGTGACACAGCACCAAGAGCACGGGGATACATGAAAAGACCAATGTTACAGAATTTTAACTCTACCGCTGACAATCTATACCCTACACGATAATTCTAACTAATGTTCAGTTGTCTCTTCAGCGAAAAAAAATGAATCCATAGGCTTATTCAGGAATCAAAAAATGCGATCAAAAAAATGCGATATCAAAATTAGGCCACCTTTAGTCACGGATCTATAATTCCATCCTTAGGCCCAATCAAGGATACATAAATGCAGAGCTGCCTGTCCTTAAGGAAAAAGGCAGTTAAGTGACTAACAACGGATGGCAATCTATGATCCAGTATATCATTTTAGTTTTCTTAAAAAAATTATTACAGCCAAATTTAGGCGTGCACTGGAAAAACTGCTGCCTTACTGCTCACAGTATGAGATCCATATCTGTGAAATTTATCTTAATACAAATTCATCCAAATTATTGTGAAACAATGCATATCGTCATATGTGTTCCTTCACAACAAAAACGGGAACTTGTAATTCAAAGTAGCACCATAGAACAGAACATACACAAAAAACATTAAAAAATAAATACACATATCAAGCCATCTCAAGCCATAAGATATACCTGCTGTATATCAAGCACAAGGAAAAACAGCCCAGACAAACAAACAGCATATATGAATAAACGGTCATGCATAATATTATGGCACATGCCCTTCTTTTGACAGCAGGGCATCAGGTAATTGATACCCTGCAGTCAACTATAATGTCGCTGTGTCAAATAACGCGTTTCAATGGACCAAATGTACAAATGAAACATAAACACACACATTTTTTCTTAAAGAAATTACGCAAAAAAACATTTCTCTTCAACCAGCCAACTCACGTGTCTTGTGAATTAATCCATGAATTATCTGTAGGAAGAAGCAGAAAAGATACACAACACACACATTTCTTATAATACAACATTAATTTTAACCCTTTTTATCAGACTACAAAACATGGCACAACGTGACATACAAAAACTTTTCATTACTTACCTGTAACCTATTTTCCATGTACCTTGCAAAAACGCCCATTCTCACTCAGGCCTAAGGCCTTTAAGTTGCAGAATTTTGGGGAAGGGCTTCTACTTATTGCCTATCTAAAACTCAATGTAACACTTCGTTTTTCATTTTGTCAAATAAACTTAACTAAAAAAAATTCGTTCCTAGCATGGAGACACACATATACCAGTTCTACAGATCATTTAGCAGAATGTTTGATATTTGTCTTCTCAAAGAAATCACTTTTGCATTTGCCCTTTTTAAATCATGTTCCTTCATTTTACACAGTGCTTAATTTGTAAGACATGAAGTGCAGGTGCTACAATTTTGCATGAGGAATACCTTTCCTTATTTGTTTATTATCTCAGATGTGCGCTTTTAACGCAGATGTAATGTAAATGCGGCAAAAGAGAACAAGCCAGCCTGCAATGAATGAAGGTTACAGATTTAAATCATATACCATCAACTACATCTCATATAAAGCGCTTGTGTGCAGCATTTTGAAAGCAACTGGGAGCTATGCAAACCACGTGTGGGCTCTACAATCCTTCAGGGTATTGACAAATGAGGCTGCAGTTTCACAAATTAAATAGTGTTCCTTTTATTATTATTAGCGGGATGCAATGCTTGTGTCAGCCCTGCCGTATTTCTAATTTGAGATAAATGTGTTGATGACATAATTTACAGAACAACAAGCGTTTTGTGGGAACATGCTGGAGCTATTATTTATTCTTTGGCAAAAATGCAATCATCATTGCTGTACATGTGCCCTGCATCCTTTGCTCATTTTAGTTCCCAAAAACGAAAATCCCATCCCAGCTAATGTCATATTTGTAACGCTCTAAGAAGATACTTTTAAATTATAAACATGAGCAGGAATTAGCTTTATGGAGCAAGTCAGGCTATTCAAGTGACCTCAGGTCAGGACCGTGGCATGGGCAGGGATTTAAATACAAAGAGGCAGCTGAAGTTAGCACCAGATGCACGTTTAACCATGTCATGCTGCATTCCACAGGCGAGGCCCTAATTAAAAGGTCACAAATGTCAACAAGACAGCCTTACAAGATAACATCTCAGCCGGCCGCTACTGCTGGAAACACGTTATACAGGTTCTGCCAGTCCCCTGCTCCTGGTAACTGAAGCTGACAAGGCCAGTAGGTTTAACCATTTCCACATAACCTGCAATATTTCACTATATTTAAAATAATTTCTATGACACATTGCCTCGCTGAATCCTAAGAAGGCACAACCTGCAAACATATATATTAAGATCTAAATGTATGTATTTACTAAAGAGACACTTTAAAAAGGGGCCCTGAAACCATTTAAAACAGTCTATTTATCTGAAAATCGACTTTAGTATTCTGGATACTAAGAAATAAATATTCTAAAATTTTATTGGTTAATGGGTATTACTAGAATGTCTACTATCCAATTTACGAGAAATGCTTTTGAAAATACTAAGTTATACCTTATAGAAATGAGCTTGTTTGCGCCTGGGGTAAGGGAAATTGCGCACAGAAGTGTTTGGTCATTTTCGTGGTACAACATAACTTAAATCAAACATTTTAATGCTAGGGGGTCATAGCATGAGTGTTAAGCTTCACAAATATTAAAAAACGATTTTTGTAGCACTTTGTTTTTAATAATTATTTTTCATAATTAATAAAAAAATTCTAATGAAGCCTAATTATTGCTATTTGTGACTGTTCTACATATAAAATGCTCACTATATCCCTTGCCTATTATTTAGATACATATTAACACACAAGCCTAGGCGCAGCTGCCTAACTGGGAATGCGTGAGATGATTGCGCCACATTTATTTAAAAAGGACTGTTTGCAAAATTCCACCACCCGTGTTTAACTAGAGAGGTGCTGGCTGAATGATTAGATATACTGCAGCTGAAAAGACTTGGCTGTGAACATCTAACACTGTGCGTCTAAAGAACAGGCAATTTCGTTTTTTCATTTTTTTCTTTGGAGCCTCATTTACATCTATTGAAGGTGACCCATACACATACATACATTGAGCTCATTCCAGACACAAAACAGAAGGGGGGTCAAACACTCAGGACACACAAAGCAGCGCGCTCTAAACATTTCTTGTAAATCGCGCAGTCGCAATTTACAACAAAACCCACAAACAACATAGACATTTAAACACACATTTTAACCCATAGGTCAACACTTAGGACAGGAACAAGGAACAGCCTACGGACTGTCTTCAAAAATAACCTGCCAAAACTAGTTGTAAACCATATTTACAACAAAAACGTTTTAGTTCCTATTTTTTTTAAATTCTTCAACAGATTTCCAGAAGGCTGCAAAAAGAGACAGCCTCACAGACCTTTAAAGAGAGCTCATAAATTGGAGTTCCAACTGGAGGTATCAGACGCGAATCCTCCAACCGGGAATCCTTTGTTGCAACCTAGTCAATACTAATACCAAACAAAATACCGCGACCAGGCATCTGCGCTCACTAGTCGGGTTTCAAACTTCATGGGGCTATCTCCAACGATATACACGCAAATGTACGTGACCCACGGTTTTTGAATACTGCAGTGTTCAAATAAAACCAAGGAACCAATACTGAGGAAGATTATCCAACGATAATCTGAACCACAGCAACCAAAAGGCCTACCAACTGAACCAAATGTACCGGTACCCAAACCAAAACGTCACATTTCTGCGACCAATAAATAACCAAGGACTGCGTCACATTTCTGCGACCAATAAATAACCAAGGACTGGGAGCGACCCATTTTTATTCTTCAACTAAAACAGATGGAGAAAATATCTCTTCAACTGCCTATACAAATTGCAATTTGCATATACACATATATTTGTCCAGATTATAACTGTCAATTCCCCACTGCACTAACAGTCTGTTTAAAAAAATACTGACAGCAAAAAAAGAATGGGTTCCTTAGTCAGGTGTGACATCTTTAGGAGAGTTTTAAGTCAGAAAAATCGAAAAACATACTGGGCCACAAAGACAGATAATCCCCCAGAAAACCCTGTGCCCAGAGTACCTCTTTTTGGTAGAATTCTGTCTTGTATTCCCCAGCAGTTTTTCCATCCTTTGACAAAATACTCCTGTAGATAACCACTCCATGATAAGGCCCCACGTTGGGCGCCAACTGAAGAAAAGTGAAAAATGACTCACTCTCCCCACCAGGGATCTATCCAGCAGTTTGCATAATAAAGCAGCATAGGAATTGACAGCCAATCTGTAAAATTAAAAGACATCTTTATTATAATTAATTATGAGGCTTCGTCGTCCAACCGTAGTTTTACAATTGAAAGAGGGAGCCTGCCTGAGCTTTCTCAGGCAGGCCTTTTATACAAAAAGTTTGGCCCTAGGCTCACATTCTTGCTGATGAACACATCATTGTAGGTCGCTCCCATGGTACCATAACAAAGCAGGCTATAATTATGAATTCCATTCTACTTGCCCAAACTGACCAACCCATCTTCCATCATGAACATATGTCAAACTTCACATATTTTCCTGTGCAGGCCGGAGGAGCTCACCATAGAACTGGTTTCCTCCCCATCATATAAACAGTCACCTCCCCATTGTAAAAGCCCAGAAGCAGAGAAACAGAGCCAGGTGTGGAAGATAGAAATGTAGGATAAGGGATGCTTGTGGGTCATAAACAGGCATGGCTACTGTATTCGGCCTTCTAATCTTGCTCAGGCCAATGTACACAACAAGTTGCTCAGATCTTTAATATAGATTGACTAGAGGGCATGGACTGGTTTGGTGAGGCCAACATCACGTAGGCAGATTCAGCCTGTTCAGGTCAAATGGGAATCAGGAAGAACTCAAGCTAAGGAATACGTGTCCTTTAAGAATCATTGGCTCATGTATATGCCTATGTAAAGGGCAACAACTAAAATGGACGCTTGTTCACAACCTAGAGCCTGTGGGCTCAGAATGAATTTGCCAATAACTCCTGCATGCATCATTGTATCGTGATGAAAATACACAGGCATAATGTCCTGATCATTACCGGTCTATTGATACCAAATTTGTCGTGGTATGATGATATTTTCTGCACAAGTGTTTAGGCCTTGGTACACCATTATGGCAGGGTCCGGAATTTTCAGAACCACACCCTCAGCCGTGAAGATTCTACAAAAGTCTTGGGGGCCCCCGACTCCCGCAGGCTTCTGGTGGGGAGCGGCTGCCATGTTTGCTCGTGGAATGGCCACGACGGACCTACGAGATGGTAGTGCTCTCATGCTGACGCCAGCTTTAGTCTGAAACATCCAGAAACACTGTAGACTACCAATTCGATCAGTTCCGGTAGCGCCCCAACATGACCCGGTAGAGAAGAACTTGCCCTCCCCTCTTTGACTGATGGTTCTTGTTGCCTGTCCCCTCTGTTGTCATTTTACAGAACTTTTTGGACTGCTGAAAGGGGTTGTGTTCCGAACGCTGGTTGGTGGAGACATTTTGACTATATTCTTGACCTACGTTGTCGCGTAATGCGTTATATGACACGCCGCGTTAGCGCACCCGGAAGTGATCCGGGGCGCGGCGCGCAGCGCGTAACGTAAGCATAACAGGTCATGTGACTTGTTAATAAAACTTTTTGTTGGTTCATTTTACTTTTGTTATTTTAATAATGAAAAGCTTGGTCATATGACCTAAAAAATACGCTTTTTATTGATTTCGAACTTTTTTTTTTTAAACATATATGTTATAATATTCCAGGCTAATGTACTTTCCCGGAAAATTTACAACTGTCCTGCAAGTAAAATATATTCCTTTTTCGAGAAAAAGGGCGTTTCTTCGTTCCATGACGGAGCCGTTGAGTAAAAGAGACTCGGCCTGCTGTCTTAGTCGCCGATACGCCTGATTATCAGATTCTTATCGATCACTTTATGTTGCAGGAGTGGAAAACACAACTGCCCTTGACCATTTATCTTTACTGCGTTCCTACATATTATACCTTTTATCCGTCATGTAATTGGACTGCTTTATTTCACTTGCCTTTTACTGATTCGAAAACAGTGACTAAAAGTAAAAACTTTACCAATGTAAATACTACTACCATGTTTTGTTTTAAAAACCTTTATTGTGAAAATGTCAGTATACAAATACGGGCCTATAACCACGTGGGCCGGCCACGGAGCAAACTGAAATCGTATATGATGAGGAGACATTTACATTATAGAGGAACGTAATGAGCGGGCCATTAGGTTGCAAGAACTAAGGTGTCTAACAGTTGCGGAATCGGTGGACGTACATTTTGTAATTAAATTACGACAGGGCCACTTACAAAAAAATTATCTAGATATACATTTGCGGGCAAGTACCATGCGTGACGTTAATTCGAACTTTCAATACTACAGTAATCAATAACACATCAGAACTTAATATCAATAGGGATGTCAAAATATTCAATCAATTCTCGTCCCCGCCCGCCATGAGCATCAAAACTGCATTCATATCTCGTGATATCAAGGTTGTTCAACCAGTACACAACAAGGAGTTACGAGTCCCATTTATACCGGCGCCATTTTGGGCGAGGCCGGGCAGGTCCAAGATATAGTCAAAATATCTCCACCAACCATCGGCCAGACCAGAACCCCTTTCGGCCCTTTATGCTACAAGATGGTGTCTTCCATTCAGAAAATATTGTTGGCAGCATTTTGAAAGGAAAGATAAACAGCCGTTCTCCTAGTGAGTCTCACATTGTTACATTTAGGAAGAATGTTGAAGAGTAGTATGTGGAAAATCTGAAGCCATTTTTCTACAAACTCTCAATCAGACTTGGATGGAAAAAAAAAACCTGAAGAATGTACACACTGAAAACCAATTTTTGTCTGTATAGCATCAACAGTAACGCTTGAGTCAGCTTTGTGTCAAGCCGCCATTTTCATTCAATCAATAGCGTCCCCCTGCACACATTCAGGGACCTGGTCGTGTCTTCAGATGAAACGGATTGTAGGAAAAGAAGCAAAAAGGAAAAGGAAAAAAGTTCCGCCGGACCTCGGGAGCCGGCCGCCTATGTCATGTGCCACCTTTGGCCACACCAGAGCAATAGTGAAGCTGCAGCAGGTGCAAATAAGCTTCAGACAGTCTTACAAGCACTGCTCAGAACTCTCAACTGAGGCACTCAACATCCAGGACTTGCCATTCGGATCTTGGCGCCTTGTGCTGGTTCCGACCTATTCACACATCGGTCCACTACTGACATCACCTCATAAGCCAACAGGGCACCCCACGCCGACTTTCGGCGCAGCATTGTAGGATGGCCACACCAGTGCGGCAACTTGCTGGACACAACATCGGGGCCATCCAGATCTCGGCGCGTTCGACTCACTGTACCTCAAGAGTGACCGGAACTCAGCTGGACACGCCGTCTTTCGGCGCAGCATTGTAGGATGGCCACACCAGTGCGGCAATTTGCTGGACATCACCTCGGTGCCATCCGGATCTCGGCGCGTTCGAGTCACTGTACCGCAAGAGTGACCGGAACTCAGCTGGACACGCCATCTTTCGGCGCAGCATTGTAGGATGGCCACACCAGTGCGGAAATTTGCTGGACACCACCTCGGTGCCATCCGGATCTCGGCGCGTTCGAGTCACTGTACCGCAAGAGCGGGAGAAACTCAGCTGGACACGCCGTCTTTCGGCGCAGCATTGTAGGATGGCCACACCAGTGCGGCAATTTGCTGGACACCAACTCGGTGCCATCCGAATCTCGGCGCGTTGTGCTGCCTTCGGCCTATTCGCACATCGGTCCGCTACTGACGCCGCCTCACGTGCCAACGGATTTTCTACGCTTTTTGTAGCCCTATGCCGCATAACAGGTCATGTGACTTGTTTATAAAACTTTTCATTGGTTCATTTTACTTTTGGTTTCCTAAAGATGGAAGGCTTGGTCATATGACCTAAAAATAACACTTTTCATTGGTTTAGAACCTTTTTTTTTCCCAAACGATGAAAGCCCCACCTTGTTTCTGGATCATTCAGACTGAAGCTGGCGTCAGCATGAGAGCACCACCATCTCGTGGCTCCGTCGTGGTCATTCCGCGAGCAATCATGGCAGCCGCTCCCCACCAGAAGCCTGCGGGAGTCGGGGGCCCCCAAGACTTTTGTAGAATCTTCACGGCTGAGGGGACGCTTTTCGAGAATGGAGCCCAAGCCCTAGCAGGCAAGCGTCCGAGTTCCAAGGTGTCCCAGCGCCATTTCAGTGGACCAGGCCCAAAACCGAGGAGCCGTCCGCCATTTTAAGAGCCATGTGGCAGCCGTCTATCGCTGCACTGCAAGAGTGGGAGCAACTCAACAACATGGTGAGCGAGACGCTGTAGCCGCAAGAGCGGGCGCAACTCAGCTAGATGGCCGCCACCTGGGGAGGCCCGTTCACGCCGCCTCACCACGCCCCCCCCCCCCCCCCCCGGGGCGCCGCACGCCAATTTTCGGAGCAGCAATGTAGGATACCAAAACCAGTGCGGCAGTTTACTGGACATCACCTGGGTGCCTGTTGTACATGTTGTGTCAGCCATGAGACACTGGACACAGTCCCATCAACATCTCAACGCGTTCTGCTGCCTTGGGACTATTCGCACAACAGACCGCTACTGACGAGGCCTCCCCCCGCACCACCCGGGACGCCCCACGCTGTTTTTCTGTGCTGCATTGTAGGATCCTAAAACCAGTGCGGCACCCAGGCGACATCACCTGGGTGCCGTCCAGAACTCTGCACGTTGTGCTGCCTTGGGACTATTCGCACAAAAGACAGCTTCTAACCATTGTTGCTTTTTGAGTTGAAAAATGTTTAAATGTTTTTAGTTTTTGTTCCGTTCATTATAGTTAAAAGTTAATAAAGTTTTATAATCTTACTTTCTTGGAGTGTTATCTATTTTTTAAAAAACGGGTGAATAGGGCCTTGAATCGGGTTATTGTCATGTGTGGGCTTTGGAAGTGTGCTGCTGCAGGATCGGACATTTCAAACTCAAATGCACGTTCTTTTTCTTACCTTTCCGAAGCATGGAGCGCAATAGCAGGCAGAGAAAGGGTGATGCACGTGTTGAAAACTACCTGACCTGGCAAGTTGCTGGCAGTGCCCCCCCGCCAGCTCCTGAAAGAGGGCACACACACACCGCCGCCCCGAGTACTTCACAAATCTTTAAAAGACCATGCGCTTGTTCATGAGGCTTAAATGGTTTATCACCTCTTCTAGAACTCCTGCATCGACCCTCTGACGTTTCCTGGAAAAATTACCATGTAACACAATACCAAGCCCTGTCAGCTGAAACCCCCAAGGAATCGTGGGGCATATTATCAAGAGGGTTTATCTCCGCTTTTTTGGCTTTAAAAGCCATGAAAGCGGAGATAAAATTATCTCCCTATTACCAAGCTGTCGCTAACACCAGTTAGTGACAGCTAAAAGGAGATAGCGACCATCTTGGGCCCCGCTTTGCATGTCAGTGATACTTATCACTAATGACATGCAAAGTGGCGTGCCAAGATGTTAGCGACTGGAAACAGTCCCTAACATCGCTATCTCCTATTACCAACTTTTGTAGATATTCGCGCTAAGCACCTCTTCTTCTCTCTCGATCCTACCGAGAGACAAGATGGCGGCCGCTCCGGACTGTCACGCAGCAAAAAAAAAAAAAAGCTCACGCACAGCCGCTGGAAGAGATGTATCAACATATATCAGCCTCCTCAGCCACCCTCAGGAAACATAGGGGATTAGGATACGTCTCCCGCACCCCCTTATACCTAGTAATTTAATTAACGAAGCACAAAATGGCGAATTCCCGTTTCGCTACCAGTTTGCGGCCCAGTTCGCGGCCCGTGAAGCGCTTCTACCGTGAAAAATCATTTTTTTTTTCTTTTCCCCACGGGACCCTTTAATAACCCCAACAACATTCCTAGGGGGTCAAGAGGGGGATACCTTGCCCCCTTTCATTAAATTCCCCCTTCGTTTTTCACCTCTTCTTCTCTCTCGATCCTACCGAGAGACAAGATGGCGGCCGCTCCGGACTGTTTAGAATGTTGACAGACACCGGAGAGCCAATCAGCTTTCTGCGCGCAAAGTTCCGAAACGCGAAAAGTAAGCGGACCGGATCGCTGCCCGGAGCGCTGTTACAGATATATATCTTGATTTAAACGGTAATTTCTCAAAATCCACTGAAGCACATATATTGAGACCTAGCAAAGGCACATCGGGCTAACAGTCCCTACAATTTTGCCAAGTTTCGTGCAAATCCATTCAGCCGTTCGAGCTAAAAGTGAGTCCAACCGCCCTATGGAATCTGGTAGGTAACTATATAGTACCCCTACTTGCAAAATTCGAAAACATTTAAAGTATTTGCCTCTTCGCTTTTAAAGCTAATTGTGAAGTTGTTGTTGTTTGATCATGAGGATGTTTGTTTATTTTCTCTTAATTTTCCTCTACTTTACTAGAGGAAAGAAGATCACTTATGGACTTACTAGCTGCCATGATACACATTTCGTTCTGGTAGCGTGGTGATTGAACCACTTATGTTTAGTCCTTTTAGGAATCAATTTGTTTATTATCACTTTGTATCTTATTGCAGTAGCATTACATTTCTCTTAGGTCCTGACGAAAGCTGGTGAACATCACTTCTGTGGCTGAAACATGTTGACCTTTCACCTATTGCTAAACAACAGTGATTTTTTCACACTGTTAGGCTGTTTTTAATCTTGACATTCGACCAGATCCTAATAAAATACATTTTCTGTTTGTCTAGTCATTTTTAAGTACCACATTTTTTCTTTGCACTGCACTCCATCAGCACGACTGGCTTATGAGCACTGTGGCCACACCACTTGCCGGAGAAAAGTCTAGTGTTATATAGCCATTCCATTCTGGCTTGGGTACACAGACTTTATTCCATGGTTTCCCAGATGATGATGCTCCGCCAAAGAGGTGGGCTGATGGGATTCATATAAGCCCTTAGTGACTGTCGTAATTTTTGTCTGATGATAACAGTCCTCTTGAGCTTACACTACATACTTGGCAAACTGACCTATATGCTCCCCTTTCTTGTATTTCATGTATCTGATTAGGGGTGTGGAGCTTATATGGTCTTTAAATATCATCCTCTAGACCCTCTTTTTCCCCCAAAAAATTCCTACATCCAGTAAGGGACACAGACCTGCGTTTCAGAGAGGTGTTCTGAGGCCATGCTCCTTTTTACACCACACTGCAAACACAGCTTCTGAAGCACTGCTGCTCAGACACTGAAGTCCACTTGTGTCTTGAGGTCCTCAGGACACAAGAGGATCTCATCGCCTCACCAGCCGTGCAGGGTGGGTGCACGGCTCCCACCCTGCCATAGCAAACAGCTCCAGGGACACTGGGTTTGGCGGTCCACAGAGCCATCCAGGGCTCCAGGGGGGGCCACGCCACCCCCCTTTCTTCATGAAAAGAGCCCTGTGGTGGTGGTGGGTCCAGGGCTGGGGGGTCCATAACGGACCCCCCATTTTATCATTTTTTGTGCTACGGGGAGTTGGCGGTCCCCGGGTCGTGTGGGGGGCTCAAGCCCCCCCCACATAGGTTTATTAAAATTGAAGCCCCGGGGGGGTGACGGTCCCTGGGGCTGCGGGAGGGCCGGTGCCCTTCTGCATATTACAAAGATAGCCCCAGGGAGGTGGCGGTCCCCGGGGTTGCAGGACCCCACGGGCCCTGCTACTTTTTAGCAATGCCCCCGGGACCTGGCCCACCTGGGGGCCAGAATTAAATGAAGTGCGGTACCCCAGTGTGAATTTCGCCGAAATTAAAATTAAAAATGCCTTTTTGGGCCCTAGGGGTCCTTGTGGGACCCCCTGAGCAGGCCTAGGGGGTCAGGGTGTTTCTACCTGCCTCCTTTTCTTTTTTTACCTTTGTTTTACTGTTTTCTTGTGACTTGGCTCTACTGAGTCACAGGATGGCTGCCAACACTTCCTGGTTTGTAGTGCTGGTAGCCAATCACAGTGAAGCTCGTGCTCGGGAGGGGTCGCAACTCCACCGCGACCCTAGATATTGAAATTTTTCGTTTTTCAAATTTCTTCGGAACCACTGAACGGATTTACACCATTTAACAAAAAAGGCTCTTTCTGAAACAAGACCTACATTTTTGCCAAATTTGGTGTAATTCCGTTCAGCAGTTCGGGCTGTAGCTGTGTCTAAAGCTTCCTATGGAAAATTACATGGGGAAAACACGTTTTGTGACCCCCTTTTTTCTCAGCCCCTGCTTGTCGAATCACCCAGAAACTTGTAATGACAGGGATTGAACGGAGCAGGCCACTATTTTAAAAATTTCCGCAAAGATTTGTCAACCGGCGCCAAAGTTATTGGTAAAACAAAAAATAATTTTCCTATGGAAATATATATATTATAGTTAGGATTTTTTTCAATGTTAAATCTCAAAATTCTATTTGGAATAACTTGGCGCCGGTTGACGAATGTGCCTGAAAATTTCCTCAAAATGGCCTCTTCGAGCTCCGGTCCTTCTCTGAAAGTTTGGGGGGGATTCGTCAAGCGGGGGCCAAGATAAAAGGGGGGTCCCAAAACGCGTTTTCCCCATGTAAATTTCCATAGGGCGGTCAACCTCACTTTTAGCCCGAACGGCTGAATGGATTTCCACCAAACTTGGCAAAATTGTAGGGACTGGTAGCCCGATGTTCCTTTGCTATGTCTCAAGATATTTGCTCCAGTGGATTTTGAGTAATTTAGGTTAAAAAATATATATATATCTATAAGCGCGCCCCGGTACGCGCACCGGGGAGCGCACCGGGCGCGCCACGCGACTTGCGCACGGAAAGCTGATTGGCTCACGGGTGTCTGTAAACATTCGAAACAGTCCGGAGCGGCCGCCATCTTGTGTCTCGGTAGGATCGAGACACAAGAGGTGACATAAAAAAAAGGGAGAAATGACTATAAGGGGGCAGGGTAGACCCCCTCCTGACTCCCTAGGTTTGATGTGGGGGCTAAAATAGGGTCCCGCGGGGCATTTTCAAAAAATATTTTTTTTCGATTTGCGCAGGGAGAGCGCCCGGTACGCGCACCGGGAAGCGCACCGGGGAGCGAAGCATGGGGAAAATCCAGGGCCTTATTTATGAAGGCCTTGCGACAGTTTTGCGCCGCCTGTGCGTCACTTTTTGGTGTAAAAAATGCGCCTCGTTGCGCTATATTTAAAAAGTGACGCATCTGGGTAGATGGGTCACTTTTTAAAACACTGCGCCACATTATACCTGCGTCAGGTATAATGTATGCAGAGGGGGCGTTCCCCTGCAAAAAGCTTTGTGATAGTGACGCAGTGAAATCTATGAGATTTCACTGCGTCACTTTTAGGATACTGTTGCGTCAAAATCTTGCGCCTGCCTCACAGCAGGCCTAAGACTGACGCAAGACCTTTCACATGGGGCTTTCCCCATGTGAAAGGACGCATTACTGGAGTTGCATCACTTTTGTGACACACTCCAGCAATGCGTCACTTTTGTGTTTACAGATACGTCAGAAATACTGACGTATCTGTCACTCCTTGCGACATGATTCGTCATACATTAAATATGACACATCTGGAATGTCGTAAGGAGTGCGCACAGAAAAGTGACGCATTGCTGTTTTCACGCAGCGATGCGTCACTTTTCAGAAATGAGGCCCCCAGTTTATTCACTGTGTCACCTCTACGACCCTTTCTTGCGTCAATACGTCCCTTTTGCATACATTACACCTGAGGTAGGAATAATGTGGCGCAGGGGCTTACAAAGTGACGTAACGACCTAGATGCGTCACTTTGTGAATATGACTGAATAAGGTGCATTTTTTACAGCACTGGTGCGTCACAAAAAGTGACGCATCGGTGGCGTTAAAGTGACGCATGGCCTCATAAATGAGTCCTTCAGTCTTCTACTCATGCGTCATATTAAATTTATGACGTATTATGTTGGAAGAAGTTCTTTTAGATACGTTAGTATTTCAGACGTATCTGTAAGCGCAAAAGTGAAGCATTGTTGGAGTGTGTCACAAAAATGAAGCTACTCCAGCAATGCATCCTTTCACATGGGGCCAAGCCCCATGTGAAAGGGCCTGCACGCCTGCTGTGAAACAGGTGTAATATTTGGAAGCAACAGCGTCATAAAAGTGACGCGGTGATATGTCATAGATTTCACTGCGTCACTTCTACGACCCTTTCTTGTCTCAATACGTCCCTTTTGCATACATTACACCTGACGTAGGAATAATGTGGCGCAGGAGCTTACAAAGTGACGCAACTACCTAGATGTGTCACTTTGTAAATATGACTGAATAAGGTGCATTTTTTACAGCACTGGTGCGTCACAAAAAGTGACGCTCTGGTGGTGTTAAAGTGACGTATGGCCTCATAAATAAGTCCTTCAGTCTTCTACTCATGCGTCATATTAATTTTATAACTTATTATGTTGGAAGTTCTTACAGATACGTCAGTATTTTAGACGTATCTGTTAGCGCAAAAGTGATGCATTGCTGGAGTATGTCTCAAAAATGAAGCAACTCCAGCAATGTATCCTTTCACATGGGGCCAAGCCCCATGTGAAAGGGCCTGCACGCCTGCTTGGAAACAGGCGTAAGATTTGGACGCAACAGCGTCATAAAAGTGACGCAGTGATATCTCATAGATTTCACTGCGTCACCTCTACGACCCTTTCTTGCGTCAATAGGTCCCTTTTGCATACATTACACCTGATGTAGGAATAATGTGGCGCAGGGGCTTACAAAGTGACGCATCTACCTAGATGCACCACTTTGTAAATATGACGCTCTGGTGGTGTTAAGGTGACGCATGGTTTCATAAATGAGGCCTTCAGCCTTCAACTCCAGCAATGCATCTTTTCTTACCCTTCCACACCCCCGTTCCTTTTCAACATTTTCTTTTAATATCAACATTCCCTATATTTACTCTTCTTCTCCTTACTTTCCTTCCCAACATTCACCTTCTTTCGGTCCCCCTACTTCACTTCCTTTCTCCTCTCATACCTTTCTGTTCTTTCTTACTCATTTTCCTTTCCATTATCAATGCACTCCATTTCACTTACTCTTTTTCATTTTTTAAAGAATATAGCTCTTTGATGAGAATTGGAGGTAGTTCTGAAAAGAACTTTTTGTTTTCTTCTTTTTTCAAAACAGGAACAAAAACAGGGAATGGAACCTGCTCAACAGGAGCAAAAAAAACAAAATAAATTAGGGGTGGGAACGGCAGTGATGGTTCTCCAATGCTCGAACCATGAGCTGGACACTTTGCTCCCCAAAGGTAAGGAGTTGATTGCAGTATCTGCATCTCAGGACACCATGGTTAAAAGCAGGTTGGATATTTGGCACAAGCTCCTGCGATTGCCCCCTCCCAGAAGTAGTTGCTCCTCCGGTGGATGTAGAGGCCCCATCACTGGGAACCTCTTGTGCCAGAGCTCTGACACTTTCCTGGGCAAAATTCTGGGGGTGCCTCTTCTCCACATGCCGGATCATCGTAAAGTTCCCAAATGAGTATTTTTTTGGGGGGTCACTCCGTGACAGGACTTGTTTGCAGATCCTGCACTCCACTTTTGGAGCATTCACCTTTTTTTGGTTAGGTGGTATTTTAAAAAATTTCCAAATAAAATGTTCCTTCACCTTTGGGGTAGGAGGCTCTTCATTGATGAAATCAGGTTCTTCATCACTGCTGGATTCTCTGGCAGCCATGGTAAACCAAGAAAGATCCAGGAGCAAAAAACAGGTCTTTCAGTCACAAAAGTGAAAGAAGAAGTGAAGGAAATGGGTGGGGATTTCATTCTTTGTAAAAAAAACTGTTAGCAACCAATAAAAAGTGTTATTTTAAGGTCACATGACTTGACGCGCTGACGCTGCGCGCACCGGAGCGCTTCCGGGGGCGCATACGCGGCGCGAACGTAGGCGCTTCCGGGGCGCATACGAGGCGCGAACGTAGGCGCTTCCGGGGGCGCATATGCGGCGCGAACGTTGGCGTTCCGGGGCGCATACGCGGCGCAAACGTAGGCGCTTCCGGGGGCGCATACGCGGCGCGAACGTAGGCGCTTCCGGGGGCGCTTATGTTGCGCGACGAAGTGATGTCTTCATAGTTTTACGGAAATGCAAAATCATTTTCATTTCCTTATAAAAAAAACTGCTTTTATTTGTATGGTACGAAATGTTTTGCGTTATTATTAACTTTTCATTCATATTTTTTTCACGAACGAAAGTAGCGCTCTGGGTGCGCTTTCCGGAGAGCTTAGCGGAGCGCGCACCCAGAGCCCCCCGGGAAAAAATGAATAAAAAAAACATAAAAATTAATACCTACACAAAACAGCAAATTGTAAAAAAAAACATAGGTTAGAAACTCGATATAGAAAGGAATTAGCATTTAAAAAACCTATGACATTCACTGGAAAAAACCATAGATTTCACACCAGTTATAGTTAGGAATTAGCAGTTAAAAAACCTATAAAATTCACAGAAAAAACCAAAGGTTTCACACCAGTTATAGTTGGGAATTAGCATTTAAAAAACCTTTGAAATTCACTGAAAAAACCATAGGTTTCACACCAGTTATAGTTAGAAATTAGCTTTTAAAAAACCTATCAAATTCACTGAAAAAACCATAGGTTTCACACCAGTTATAGTTAGCTGGAAATTTTACTGACATAAAACTATTGAAATTCCCACGTTATAGTTAGTTGGACTCACTATAACTTGCGCGTGTAATGCACTGCTGATGACATCACATATTACATCACTCATGACATGGTCAGTGACATCACTCATGACATCACTGATGACACCATCCTTGTGACAGAGTGACAGACCTCCTTTCAGTGTAATGTAACCCTTGAAAGACATATTCAAAAATAGAAACTAAAATTTTCAAAAAAATAGAGATACCCATACCAGTTACAACAACCAATTCAGTAATACCACCATCTATATACACATCCACTCATTCACCAACAGTTCTATATAGTCACTCATACATATATTCACTCATCATATGTAGTGAGACACCTATACATCCGTTAATACACCGACAGTCTTCCAAAAGTTGCTCACACACATACTCACACATGCAAATAAACTATTGAACATCCATTTATTTGCATATACAGCTATACACACACTGCCACCTTACTTCTAAGGAAACTTACACATACTTACTATATTAAACAATCACTTATAGAAACACATACTTATTAAAACAAGAACTCTTTCAATCTCTCACTTTCACATATATTCACTTATATACACCAATACTCACATATACTAGATTAAAACATATGTAGTTTCTGATAAAGACAGTAGTGAGACAGTCATTCACTTACTAACACATACATATACACACTCACTCACCCATACAGTCTGGCACATATGCTGTCTTCAAAACACATACAAACAGTGAGTCAGTCATTTATGCATCAGTGTGCTAAGTAACACCCCCACCAAATCATACAGACATTTATACTGATACTAAAAAAACATCTAATAAGCCATAGAAACACACATGTAGCTACTCACCAACCCATGCACCCACTTATATACAAAGTGAAACACTAATACAAACATTTGAATATTGAAACAATACTTGCTAATATATGTGTTCACTATGATACACTTAATAAGCCAGTTAACCAATCATTTAAAAAAAAAAAATATCCATTAAGACACTTATTTAACCATTTATTCTTCCATCGACTCGTAGTTTTTACATTATACGCCGCTGGCACATAATGTAAAAACTACGAGTCTGTTTTCGCTATCAGTCAAGCTGTAGTACTTATCACGTGATTGTTTTGGGTGCACTCGTTTCTTTAAAAATGGCGACTGTTATTTATTGAAGTATCGGTGAGCAAGCCTGCTGGTCAGGCGAAACGCGTCCGAGGGCGACATAAAATAAATACTTTGGTCTGCTCAAAGTCTTGTCACTGGTAGTCTTTCTACTTGGGAGGTGAGGTGTTGTCGGGACCTGACTCCAGAGCTCCCGTTTTGAGACGAGACGCCCGCTGTTCTGGAAGGTGGCAGTTTTCTTCTGGAGGAAAGAGAAGTAGAATATATATATATGTATATATATATATATATATATATATACACACCAGATGCACTGACCGCCCAATGAAGGTTCGGGTTTTTTGCGTGGCAAATTTGGATGGATTGGTTATTTTTGACGCTCGACCGAGTTTGGGAGCAGAAGGACGTTGTTCCGAAATTGCAGGCTGGTGTTGCTTCTCTTACAAGTGAGTGGAAAAGAAAAACGAACTGTGCAATGACGCTGACTTTACTTTGTGCTCAGGGACGGACATAAAAAGAAGAAGTTTGGGTGTATTATGGTTATTCACGAACATTGAAACAACTGCACTTTTTACCTTTTAAAGTCAGAAAGATTTCACTCTGTGTGAAAATACGGGCCGCGCTGTTAAAGGAAAACCACGTGGACTGTTTGAAAATTCCCAAGACTGCCTCCCGTGATCAAGGCTCTCAGGAGCAGAAACGTTGGGAACAGGAAGGGTCTTGCCATTAAAAGTGCTTTGATTTGCAACCCTACCAGAGCACCTCTTTTAATGTGAAAGGAGGAATGGCTGGTATATATATATATATATACTAGCAGCCCGCACCGACTTTGTCCGGGGGCAATGAGGCTTCATGTCCAACCGCCCGCCCAGGCCTCCGGCCGCCCCGGCCCCGCCCGCCCCGACATTGTCCGTGTCCCGGAGCCACCTCCTGCCCCCCTCCCCCTCCCGGCCCGACATTGTCCGTGTCCCGGAGCCACCTCCCGCCCCGGCCCCCTCCCGCCCCGTCATTTTACGTGTCCCTTTCACTTACCTGAGCGGGCACTCCTGACTTCACCGCCGCTCGTCACTGCTCCTCGCCCCCAGTTCGCCGCTCCTCCCCGCCTGTCCGTCGCTCCTCCCCGCGCTCCTGTCCGCCACTCCCCCTCGTCATCACGCACGTCGTGGCCAGCGCTATGTCGCAGCCAGCGCTACGTCGCGGCCGGCGCTACTTCCAGGGGACTATTCTTTTTAAGTTATATTTTTACATTTACGTTTAATTATTTTTTTTTACAGCCTATGTCCAGCTGCACAACCTGATATTTTCAACGGTGTATCGGGTGTGTGGATTGGCGCTGTGGTTCCTGAGCTTACCTGGCTCAAAGGTTTGTGTTCTCTCTTTATAATAGTAGTATAGATATAGATATAGATTTTAATTTTAAGTCGCCTATGTCCATCTACACACCCTGAGGATTCCAACAATGTATTGGGTGTGTGGATTGGCGCTGTGGTTCCGGAGTTTACCTTGCCAAACGTTTTCTGTTCTCTCTTTATACTAGTAGTATATATATATATCTATATATATATAGATATATATTACCTACTGGCTATCGCCAGTAGGTATATATAGTTAGGATTTATTCCCTATGGGATTTTTGAAAATTCTATGTCTAATAACTTTGGCGTTTGTGGACGGAATCGGCTGAAATTTTCAGGAAAATGGCACATTTTGTTTCTGAGCAGGCCTTGAAAATTTGGGGGGGTTTTGTCGAGGGGGGGCCGAGAAAAAAGGGGGGTCCCAAAACGCGTTTTTCCCATGTTAATTTCCATAGGGCGGTTGGACTCACTTTTAGCTCGAACGGCTGAATGGATTTGCACGAAACTTGGCAAAATTGTAGGGACTGTTAGCCCGATGTGCCTTTGCTAGGTCTCAATGTAGTTTTTGAGAAATTAACGTTTAAATCAAGATATATATCTGTAACAGCGCTCCAGGCTGCGCTCCGGTTCGCTTACTTTTCGCGAAACGGAACTTTGCGATGCGAAGCTGATTGGCTCCCCCGTGTCTGTCAACATTCTAAACAGTCCGGAGCGGCCGCCATCTTATCTCTCGGTAGGATCGAGAGAGAAGAAGAGGTGAAAAACGAAGGGGGAATTTAATGAAACGGGGCAAGGTATACCCCTCTTGACCCCCTAGGAATGTGGTTGGGGTTATTAAAGGGTCCCGTGGGGAAAATAAAAAAAAAATGATTTTTCACAGTAGAAGCGCTTCACGGGCCGCGAACTGGGCCGCAAACTGGTAGCGAAACGGGAATTCGCCATTTTGTGCTTCGTTTTAATTAAATTACCAGGTATAAGGGGGTGCGGGAGACGTATCCTAATCCCCTATGTTTCATGAGGGTGGCTGAGGAGGCTCATATATGTTGATACATCTCTTCCAGCGGCTGTGCGTGAGCTTTTTATTTTTTTTGCTGCGTGACGTCTGTTAACGTTCGATTCGATGGAAATCAGGAAGTGTTGACCGCCAATTTGTCACTGCGATAAAATATTTTGTTATAAATGAATCCTTATTGATAAACATTGTCTGCGCCATCTTGCCTTTTTTCCAATGCCACAATTTTGTCGTGCACGGCAGCCATTTTAGATGCCAGGCTGGTCCCAGGCTATCACCTACCCCTGCGGATGTAGTTTATGGCCCCAGCTGTAGAGAATCCAGACATGCCAACCCTCCCGATTCAGGCGTGAGACTACTGATTTCAGTGCTAGTCTCCCGCCTCCCGATTTCTGCAAGCAAAAACCCGGGGGCATATTACCAACAACTAGCGATAATTTTTGTCTCTAACTTGTTTAGAGACAAACATTATCGCCGCACATCGGCGATTTTTATCGCAGATAAACCTTGCTATTAGCAAGGTTTATCGCAAATGCGATAAAAAACGGCCGCAATGCATGAATATCGCAGAAAAGTCAGCGATATTCATGTATTATCGAGCAAATGCTCTTAGCCATGTTATCCACCTCCCATTGGATAACATGGCTAAGAACTGCTCAGGGCACTATCACTGGCTTGCAAAGCGGGGCCCACGATGGTCGCTATCTCCTTTTAGCTGTCACTAACTGGTGTTAGCGACAGCTTGGTAATAGGGAGATAATTTTATCTCCGCTTTCTTGGCTTTTAAAGCCAAAAAAGCGGAGATAAACCCCCTTGATAATATGCCCCATGATTCCTCGGGGGTTTCAGCTGACAGGGCTTGGTATTGTGTTACGTGGTAATTCTTCCAGGAAACGTCAGAGGGTTGATGCAGGGGTTCTAGAAGGGGTGATAAACCATTTAAGCCTCATAAACAAGCGCATGGTCTTTTAAAGTTCTGTGAAGTACTCGGGCGGCGGTGTGTGTGTGTCCTCTTTCAGGAGCGGGCGGGGGGGGGGGGGGCACTGCCAGCAACTTCCAGGCTAGGCAGTGTTCAACACTTGCATCACCCTTTCTCTGCCTGCTATTGCGCTCCATGCTTCGGAAAGGTAAGAAAAAGAACGTGCATTTGAGTTTGAAATGTCCGATCCTGTAGCAGTACACTTGCAAAGCCCACACATGACAATAACCCGATTCAAGGCCCCATTCACCCGTTATTAAAAAAATTTATAACACTCCAACAAAGTAAGATTATAAAACTTTATTAACTTTTAAATATAATGAACGGAACAAAAACTGTAAAAACTTTTAAACATTTTTCACCAAAAAAAGCAACAATTGTCAGAAGCTGTCTTTTGTGCGAATAGTCCCAAGGCAGCACAACGTGCTGAGTTCTGGACGGCACCCAGGTGATGTCGCCTGGGTGCCGCACTGGTTTTGGTATCCTACAATGCTGCTCCGAAAATTGGCGTGGGGCGTCCCGGGTGGTGCGGGGGGAGGCCTCGTCAGTAGCGGTCTGTTGTGCGAATAGTCCCAAGCAAGGCCAGTAGAACGCGCTGAGATGTTGATGGCACCCAGGTGATGTCCAGTAAACTGCCGCACTGGTTTTGGTATCCTACAATGCTGCTCCGAAAATTGGCGTGGGGCGGCCCGGGGGGGGGGGGGGGGGGCGTGGGGGAGGCGGCATGAACGGGCCTCCCCAGGTGGCGGCCATCCAGCTGAGTTGCGCCCGCTCTTGCGGCTACAGCGTCTCGCTCACCATGTTGTTGAGTTGCTCCCACTCTTGCAGTGCAGCGATAGGCGGCTGCCACATGACTCTTAAAATGGCGGACGGCTCTTCGGTTTTGGGCCTGGTCCACTAAAATGGCCCTGGGACACCTTGGAACTCGGACGCTTGCCTGCTAGGGCTTGGGCTCCATTCTCGAAAAGCGTCCCCTCAGCCGTGAAGATTCTACAAAAGTCTTGGGGGCCCCCGACTCCCGCAGGCTTCCGGTGGGGAGCGGCTGCCATGATTGCTCGCGGAATGACCACGACGGAGCTACGAGATGGTGGTGCTCTCATGCTGACGCCAGCTTTAGTCTGAAACATCCAGAAACAAGGTGGGGCTTTCATCGTTTGGGAAAAAAAAATGTTCTAAACCAATGAAAAGTGTTATTTTTAGGTCATATGACCAAGCCTTCCATCTTTAGGAAACCAAAAGTAAAATGAACCAATGAAAAGTTTTATAAACAAGTCACATGACCTGTTATGCGGCATAGGGCTACAAAAAGCGTAGAAAATCCGTTGGCACGTGAGGCGGCGTCAGTAGCGGACCGATGTGCGAATAGGCCGAAGGCAGCACAACGCGCTGAGATCCGGATGGCACCGAGGTGGTGTCCAGCAAATTGCCGCACTGGTGTGGCCATCCTACAATGCTGCGCCGAAAGACGGCGTGTCCAGCTGAGTTCCGGTCACTCTTGCGGTACAGTGAGTCGAACGCGCCGAGATCCGGATGGCACCGAGGTTGTGTCCAGCAAGTTGCCGCACTGGTGTGGCCATCCTACAATGCTGTGCCGAAAGTCGGCGTGGGGTGCCCCGTTGGCTTATGAGGTGATGTCAGTAGTGGACCGATGTGTGAATAGGTCGGAACCAGCACAAGGCGCCAAGATCCGAATGGCAAGTCCTGGATGTTGAGTGCCATAGTTGAGAGTTCTGAGCAGTGCTTGTAAGACTATCTGAAGCTCATTTGCACCTGCTGCAGCTTCACTGTTGCCCAAGGTGGTGTCCAGCAAATTGCTGCACTGGTGTGGCCATCCTACAATGCTGCGCCGAAAGACGGCGTGTTCAGCTGAGTTCCGGTCAGTCTTGCAGTACAGTGACTCGAACGCGCCGAGATCCGGATGGCACCGAGGTGGTGTCCAGCAAGTTGGCGCACTGGTATGGCCATCCTACAATGCTGCGCCGAAAGACGGTGTGACCAGCTGAGTTCCGGTCACTCTTGCGGTACAGTGACTCGAACGCTCCGAGATCCGGATGGCACCGAGGTGGTGTCCAGCAAGTTGCCGCACTGGTGTGGCCATCCTACAATGCTGCGCCGAAAGTCAGTGTGGGGTGCCCCATTGGCTTATGAGGTGATGTCAGTAGTGGACCGATGTGTGAATAGGTCGGAACCAGCACAAGGCGCCCTGCACTGTTGAGCTTTTTTCAATGCCTGTTTTTTGTTGTTTCCCCTCCATCAAAAACAAAAAAAAAATATAAAACTGTGCAAAAATACAAAATTTTTTTTAGAAAAGCAGTGCTTGTAAGACTGTCTGAAGCTCTTTTGCACCTGCTGCAGCTTCACTATTGCCCTGGTGTGGACAAAGATCGCCCATGACTTAGGCTGATTGAGAGTTTGTAGAAAAATGGCTTCAGATTTTCCACATATTACTCTTCAACATTCTTCCTAAATGTAACAATGTGAGACTCACTAGGAGAACGGCTGTTTATCTTTCCTTTCAAAATGCTGCCAACAATATTTTCTGAATGGAAGACACCATCTTGTATCATAAAGGGCCGAAAGGGGTTCTGGTCTGGCCGATTGTTGGTGGAGACATTTTGACTATATCTTGGACCTGCCCGGCCTCGCCCAAAATGGCGCCGGTATAAATGGGACTCGTAACTCCTTGCCCGCAAATGTATATCTAGAAAATTTTATTGTAAGTGGCCCTGTCTTATTTTAATTACAAAATGTACGTCCACCGATTCCGCAACTGTTAGACACCTTAGTTCTTGCAACCTAATGGCCCGCTCGTTACGTTCCTCTACAGTGTAAATGTCTCCTCATCATATACGATTTCAGTTTGCTCCGTGGCCGGCCCACGTGGTTATAGGCCCGTATTTGTATACTGACATTTTCACAATAAAGGTTTTTAAAACAAAACACAGTAGTAGTATTTACATTGGTAAAGTTATTACTTTTAGTCACTGTTTTCGAATCAGTAAAAGGCAAGTGAAATAAAGCAGTCCAATTACATGACGGATAAAAGGTATAATATGTAGGAACGTAGTAAAGATAAATGGTCAAGGGCAGTTGTGTTTTCCACTCCTGCAACATAAAGTGATCGATAAGAATCTGATAATCAGGCGTATCGGCGACTAAGACAGCAGGCCGAGTCTCTTTTACTCAACGGCTCCGTCATGGAACGAAGAAACGCCCTTTTTCTCGAAAAAGGAATATATTTTACTTGCAGGACAGTTGTAAATTTTCCGGGAAAGTACATTAGCCTGGAATATTATAACATATATGTTTAAAAAAAAATAATGTTCGAAAACAATAAAAAGCGTAATTTTTAGGTCATATGACCAAGCTTTTCATCATTAAAATAACAAAACTAAAATGAACCAATGAAAAGTTTTATTAACAAGTCACATGACCTGTTATGCTTACGTTACGCGCTGCGCCGCGCCCCGGATCACTTCCGGGTGCGCTAACGCGGCGTGTCATATAACGCATTACGCGACAACGTAGGTCAAGAATATAGTCAAAATGTCTCCACCAACCAGCGTTCGGAACACAACCCCTTTCAGCAGTCCAAAAAGTTCTGTTAAATGACAACAGAGGGGACAGGCAACAAGAACCATCAGTCAAAGAGGGGAGGGCAAGTTCTTCTCTTCCGGGTCATGTTGGGGCGCTACCGGAACTGATCGAATTGGTAGTCTACAGTGTTTCTGGATGTTTCAGACTAAAGCTGGCGTCAGCATGAGAGCACTACCATCTCGTAGCTCCGTCGTGGCCATTCCAAGAGCAGACATGGCAGCCGCTCCCCACCAGAAGCCTGCGGGAGTCGGGGGCCCCTAAGACTTTTGTAGAATCTTCACGGCTGAGGGGACGCTTTCGAGAATGGGACCCAAGCCCTATCAGGGAAGCGTCCGAGTTCCAAGGTGTCCCAGGGCCATTTTAGTGGACCAGGCCCAAAACCGAAGAGCCGGCCGCCATTTTGAGAGTCCTGTGGCAGCCGCCTATCGCTGCACCGCAAGAGCGGGAGCAACTTAACTACATGGTGAGCGAGACGCTGTAGTCGCAAGAGCGGGCGGTAAACAGCTGAATGGCGGAAGAGGCACAGTGTAGCAAAAGCGGGCGGAATGGCAACTAAAATGGTAAAGGGGCGCCCCACTACAGCGTGTCTTCAGGTCAAACGGATTGTGGGACAAAGTCCAGAATAGAAGAGTCATCAAAAGGCAAAAAGTTCCGCCGGACCCCGGGAGCCGGCCGCCTATGTCGGGGGCGATCTCAGGCTACACCAGTGCTATAAGACTTGGGGAGGGGGTCGGAGCCAAGCGTCTTCTCTGAGTCTGTGCCATCACACCGCCCCTCGGGGGCCTCCGTCAAGCGGTTTAGGGAGGTACCATATAACATTGTTTTCAAATGCAGTCAGGTCCACAAACGACCCTCACTTACTTTGAGAATAGTGAAGCTGCAGTAGGTGGAAATAAGCTTCAGACAGTCTTACAAGCACTGCTTTTGTAAAAATTTTTAGATTTTTTTGTATTTTTGCACAGTTTTATATATTTTTTTGTTTTTGATGGAGGGGAAACAACAAAGCACAGGCATTGAAAAAGGCTCAAACTCAGAACTCTGAACTATGGCACCCAACATCCAGGACTTTCCATCCGGATCTTGGCGCCTTGTGCTGCTTCCGACCTATTCACACATCGGTCCACTACTTACATCATCTTATAAACCAACGTTATGTAAATAGTTATTTAATAAAATGTTTTACCCTGTTTCTTTGCTGGTGTGTTGTCTATATTTTTAATATTTGCATAGGGTTTGTCGTTATTTTGGGCGGGATGGGTGACGGAGCCGAGCTGTCTTGCAGCCCTCATGGTGTGGAGCTCAGTTCATCTCACTATTTTCGTATTTCTCATGAAGGGTTGTTTATAATATTTCTATTTTAGCGAGGTCAAAAAGAGATCCAATTAGTGGCCTACTGATTTTGCTCGATTACTTTTATTTTTTTACACGATTTTTCACGATCTGCAAAGACTAAACTGAGTATTGCGACTTTGTGCTTGTTTGTAAATAGAGAATGAACCAAAGAGAATCAATTGTAAAACAGTAAATGCTTGGATAATAATCAATCAAATGGAGAGACAAGCAGGCAGGACGGATTACAACGGGGGTAAAGGCCTGCGTTAACTACTCTTCACTATCTGCAAAGAGAGAGTACTACTAAGAGAAAAGAGGGGAGGGGGGCAGCGTTCAAAGCACATCAGCGTGCATAAATACGAAAATGTTTTTATCTATCACGTACTTGACATTTTAAAGCTTTTCATATTTGCTATTAAAAAACCATTGAAATTCACTGAAAAAACCATAGGTTATAGTCGATATATAGTTAGGAATTTGCATTTACAAAACCTTGAAAATTCAATGAAAAAACCATAGGTTTTAGGCCATATATAGTTAGGGATTTGCATTTACAAAACCTTATTTTACTCGCATAAAACCATGCGCTAACTATATATCGCGCACCCGCAATCCACTGCTGATGATGTCACATATTACATCATTCATGACATGGTCAGTGACATCACTGATGACATCACTGATGACAACTCAAATGACATCACTGATGACATCTCAAATGACATCACTGATGACATCACTGATGACAACTCAAATGACATCACTGACAATATCACAGATGACATCATTCATGTGTTAATACGATGAACCTCTACAGACTCTGATATATCCTTAGATACACTCAGTGAAAACAGACACTCACAGACTGTCACTCATCCATGGAGTTACTCATACACCTAGACAGTCATGCAAAGAATCAAACACACCTCCAATTCCTCTACTATACAGTTATACACACCTTACTTATTGAAACATATTCTAACACATATTTACTCTCTTATACAATCCTTGATACATGTTCACAATGATCCATACAGCCACTCACACATTCACTGGCTCTTATGCACAGTTATTTATATATGTTAACTCTCACATGTACTGTGTTTTACATATGTACTTACTTTGACATGTAGCACTGAGATATCCATTCACTCACCAATACACTCATGCACACAGTCAACCGCCCATATAGCTGTTTCCACATGCACTCTTGAACTCATACACCTAGTGAATCAACTGCTTACACATCTATGCACAGAGTCACACACCTCCCAGCCACCCACACACATACTCAGTCTCCCATACAAATACTTGAGCAACCAATCAATAACCCATATAGTTATTCATATAGCTACTGATCAACACATGCAGCAGTTTACAGAACAACAGATATAATGATGCACAAATTAATACAGTTTAATCACTAATCCATGCACTCAGTGAGACACATTTAATCACTCCCTCATACAATCAGTCATGCACCTACTAAATCCTTCATCCAGACATTTATACATCCACTCATTCTTCAATATGTAAGACATATTTTAACTTTACAGAAACATACAATCACTGGATGTTGTCATCAGTGATGTCATTTGAGTTGTCATCAGTGATGTCATCAGTGATGTCACTGACCATGTCATGAATGATGTAATATGTGACATCATCAGCAGTGGATTGCGGGTGCGCGATATATAGTTAGCGCATCTAACTATATATGGAATTTCAATGGTTTTATGCGAGTAAAATAAGGTTTTGTAAATGCAAATCCCTAACTATATATGGCCTAAAACCTATGGTTTTTTCATTGAATTTTCAAGATTTTGTAAATGCAAATTCCTAACTATATATCGACTATAACCTATGGTTTTTTCAGTGAATATATATATATATATATATATATATATATATATATATATATATATATATATATATATATATATATATATTTTCCACCACGCACAGCGATTGCTGTGCAAGTGCACTTCCACTCCGGCCTCTCACAAAGACACTCCAGAAAAGGCGCGTGTGCTCAAGCAGTGTTTAATCCATTTTCAGTTCCAGCATAGTAACAACGCGGATCATGGAACAAAACCCAACGCGTTTCGGCGAACCAAACTCGCCTTGGTCACGGGTAATTTTTGTGACAAGAATGAACCATTTAAATAAAGTTACATTTCAAAAGTGCACATGTGACATTCTCAGTGAAAATAATAAACATAAAGAAAGGACATGGAACCTATGGTATTGGCGGCCATATTACAGTGGTGTTTGTTCAAAGCCTAATACTTTCCATTTTTCTCTCGTATTCTACAAGTTCTTTCATAACCATCTGTGGTATGTAAATTCCTAAATTCAGTAAATCATATATTCCCAAGTAGAAAATCATCCTGTTTGTACGAGCGACATATATTTGATCATAAACATTTGTAATATGTAAATTCAATGAAATGTATTTTTCCAAGTGGAAATTCAAACTTGTCGTACGATCGACATGTAACCGGAATATGACAAAAATTATTTGAATATTGTAACTTCAAATAGAATGTTATCAATTCTAATAAAACATGCTTGGAAAGGCAGACTAACATTACTGAAGGCAATATCAGATCTCAAAGATGAGATAGGCAAAGATGAAACTGCTGAGGATTTTTGCAAGAAAATGGAGGAGATTAACAAACGAATTGGCAAACATGAGGATGAAATAGTTGCCAAAAAAGAGCGGAAATTTCTAAGAGACCAAATTGACTATAGCTCTGGAAGAGTGTTCACGTTCAGCAGAAAATATGATTATGTGACAAGAAAAGGAGTCCAATCCAATATTGATAAAACTCAGGTGGAAGCCGATTCTGGAGATGAAGTGGTGGAAAGTGATGTTTCTGAAGAAGGGCAAACGCCAGGTACCACAGAGAACACAACAAAGAATGCCACTAAATCGACAAATTTTTGGGAGGAGTTCAAACGAATGAACCAAACACAACAGCAGCAGAATTGGCAAATAGATCGGGGACGAGGCAGAGGCAGAGGATTCAGAGGAAGAGGCAAAGGCAGAGGAAATCAAGGAGAAGACGGAACCAAAATCAATCAGAAGTCTGGCGGGGCGGAAGCCGCAAGAGGAAACTCAACCCCTATGGGAGTGGAAACACGGGGTCAAAAAAGAAGAGGAAAATGAATCAACGGAATGTTATCAACTTATCATCCCGCCCTCTCTCTAAAAGTGAGCATGACCTATTACAATATGGTTTGTCTTTTTGTCCCACCTCTAATTTCTGCTACTCACAGGAACGTATTGACCTTTTTAAATTCACAAGAAAATTGAGGTTATACAAGTGGAATAAACTTAAGGTGAAAAACATTACCAATCCACCATGTACCAAACCTGTGAGTGAAAGTATTATGGAAGTGGAATCGTTGATTACCCTAAAAAGCCTCGAATTTGGTACTCCAGAAAATGACCCTATCAATGCAAAAACTCTGGGTTTTATTACCAACTTAAATTGTCCAAATGATTTTAAATCTAAGTCCACCTTTAACCCGTCCCTTCCAACCTGCAGCATTGACACGTTTGAATCATTAATGATTGCTGATTTTAAAAATATGGCCAAACAAAATCATTGGCAGAATGATAATTTGACTAAAGGTGAACGTATGGCTATAAAAGCATTGAAGGACGATCACTCCATTGTGATAAGACAATCTGATAAAGGGGGTAATGTCGTCATTGTGAATGTGCAGGACTATGTGGCTGAGGGTATGCGACAACTTAATTGTGTGGATTGTTATGAGGTATCCTCTGCACAAATCATTGAAAAAACCAATGGCACATATTTTGAGATGCTAAAAAATTGGAAAGATCAAGGATTGATTGAGTGGAATGAATATTCTTTTCTGCTCAATCGTAATCCCAAAGTGGCAGTATTGTATCTCTTACCCAAACTGCACAAGGATGCCAGGAATCCCCCTGGTAGACCTATTGTGTCCTCGATTGGTTCTCTATTAGAGAACACATCAAGATACATCGACTTTTTCTTGCGTCCTTTTGTGGAGGAGGTCCCTTCCTATTTGAAAGACAGTAGGGACTTCATCAACAAAATCAAAAACTTCACTTGGCAGGAGAGCTATCTGTTCATCACATTAGATGTATGCAGCCTATATACATCGATCAGACATGGTGATGGGATTGAAGCTTGTCGCATGTTCCTAAAGAGAAGAAGCATTTCCTACCTAGATCATACGGAAATGATCATTCAAATGATGAAGTTCTGTCTTGAACAGAATTTTTTCATTTTTAATGAGACATATTATCGACAAAAACAAGGGACAGCGATGGGAACTTGTTTTGCTCCCAGCTTTGCTAATCTATTCATGGCAAGCTGGGAGCAACAAGTGGCTAGGACCAACACGATGTACCGCAGCCATGTGAGAGTGTGGCTGCGGTACATAGACGACCTATTTATCATCTGGGATGGTCCTAGCAACCTTACAGAACTCTTTATTCAGGATTTGAATAAGAACAATCTCAACCTGACTCTAGAAGGAAAGATTAGTGACTCTAGAGCAGTTTTCTTGGACCTGGCAGTTGAAACCTTTAAGAAAAAGCTAGCTATAAAGTTGTTCAGAAAGGAGACTGCAGGAAACACACTGCTCCATGCGGAAAGTAGTCACCCCAAAGCATTAATTTGCAGCATTTCGTTTGGTGAGTTCCTCCGGGCTCGGAGGAACTGCAGCTTAGACCAGGATTTTGTGAAGGAAGGGGAATGAATGAAAGAGCGCTTCAGGGAGAGAGGCTACAAACAGAGTGTAATAGACCAAGCATTCCAAAAGGCTAGTAAAATCAGCCATTTGTCTTTGCTGACTCCAAAAGAGGAAGAAAAGAATAAGGATGGTGAAAAGATCAGATTTATTTCCACTTTCCATTCAAAATCTTGGAGAGTTCAGAAAAGCCTAAACAAACAATGGAAGGTCCTTGGAACTGAACCCACCCTGAATGAGGCTTTAGGTGACAGGCCGAGCATAAGTTATCGAAGGGCAGACACACTTAGGAGCAAAGTTAGCCACAATGAGGTCAGTACCACCAAACCTAGCACCAATAACATCTTTGGCTTCTTCACATGCATGAAGTGCAAAGCCTGCAGATACAGCACAAATGTGAAGAGAGTACACTATCCGATAGAAGACAGAGATAGAAATATTGAAAAACATCTGACCTGTCTATCGGAATACTGTGTGTATGTTCTGACTTGCCCCTGTCCCAAGAAATATGTGGGAAGCACAATGTTCCCAGCCAAGACCCGGGTTTTACAACATATGAGGGCAATCCAAAATAAAGAGCAGAACTCACCTGTGGCCCGACATTTCGAGGAACACCATGGAAGCAATCGCAACCTTCTTAAATTATTTGTAATTGACAAATTGCCTCCTATGAAAAGAGGAGGCGATAAGATACGCAGGCTGCGAGAGCTAGAGAATAGGTACATTATCAACCCCGATACTCTGATCCCAGGGGGCCTTAACTCGGAGGACGAGATGGTATGGCATCTCGGAGAGTAAAATCTGATGTTTTTGCAGCATGAGAGAGGAATACAGAAACTATGTCTGATGTGTAAACAATTTTATTATTGCCTTTAAGTATGAGACTCTGTCTGTAGCATGTTAGCATTAGTAGATATTGCTGAGTCTATGCGGGAAATTCGTTATATTGTTTCTTTTAATAATAAGTTAGTAGTCATCACAATTATTTAAGGTGTGGGCATTTTCACAGGAACATGTTTTGGTTGACTGAAGGAAGTGGTACAAAAACTCATGTGTGACAGGTTGCATTTTTCTCTTTTCTTTCCTATGTATATACAGGATACCGGATGATTACCATATGAGAAACTTCTTCCCACATGATGGTACACGTATATCTCAATGAGTCTGCATTTAATTTCCCACTGGGAATATACATGACTAAACCTTCTAACAATTCTCTGATGGATAAGAGAATGATTATTGGATGATGTGAAGTCATTTCATTTGATCAAGTGCTCAAAATAATCAAAAGTTTGATATAGGAACATTGACACGCACTAGCGTATAAGTACTGTTTAGATTAGAGGCACTTCATTTACCCGATTGCTATTATTGAGAGGAGAAGGTCTACAAGTACATGGACTCATTGTGAGGTCGAGTGTTACAATATTCAAATAATTTTTGTCATATTCCGGTTACATGTCGATCGTACGACAAGTTTGAATTTCCACTTGGAAAAATACATTTAATTGAATTTACATATTACAAATGTTTATGATCAAATATATGTCGCTCGCACAAACAGGATGATTTTCCACTTGGGAATATATGATTTACTGAATTTAGGAATTTACATACCACAGATGGTTATGAAAGAACTTGTAGAATACGAGAGAAAAATGGAAAGTATTAGGCTTTGAACAAACACCACTGTAATATTGCCGCCAATACCATAGGTTCCATGTCCTTTCTTTATGTTTATTATTTTCACTGAGAATGTCACATGTGCACTTTTGAAATATAACTTTATTTAAATGGTTCATTCTTGTCACAAAAATTACCCGTGACCAAGGCGAGTTTGGTTCGCCGAAACACGTTGGGTTTTGTTCCATGATCCGCGTTGTTACTATGCTGGAACCGAAAATGGATTAAACACTGCTTGAGCACACGCGCCTTTTCTGGAGTGTCTTTGTGAGAGGCCGGAGTGGAAGTGCACTTGCACAGCAATCGCTGTGCGTGGTGGAAAATATATGGTTTCCAGGGTGATCTCTATCCCTGGTGTTGCACCGCAGTTCTGAGGGTCCCGGTGAAATGGAGAAAGTGGCTTTGAAGATTTAAAGACACCGGTTGACCGCGCTGGAAATCAAGCGAAGTGAAACGGCACATTCCTTAAGGACTGTTGAATCGGGACGCGAAACCCGGAACGGTTACCGCCTAGCAGGAGACGCTGTCTTCGGAGCACACGGGAATTGCCGGTCCCGTTGGCGCCATCCTTGGGTGAGTTCATTCCAAATACTTTTCTCTTAGCGTTCTGATTAACGCGATTCATAAACAGTCATACAAATCTCTGACTTTGCCGTAAGACACACGTGGAATCTTTATGCTGTGTCATAGAAACGGAATTAGTCTATCTTAAGGATAAGGGTGCCTCTGTTTGTTTATATCGACAGCGCAACTGTCCTGTGTCCAACCAACAGCGTACCAGTAAGTCTGCTGGTTTGGTACACAGGCGTCCAGCCTCACATTGAAAAGTTAAATTTTGAAAAAAATACCAAAGGGTAGCGTGTGTGCCAAGACTAAGGTGACCAGCGTTAATGAACATGTATGAAGGCATTTAACCTTCTCAACACGAAATCATGGATGAAGATACGGAGTCCCGCAGACGGCTCAGAGCACAAACAATGTTTGTACACAAAACTACACGGCAGTCCAGTAAGGAGCCACAATCTGCATCCCTGAGTGTACAAAACAAGTACCAAAAATTAGAAAAACTAATCCGGAAAGAAGTCTCAAAATGGTGGGAAGCAATTACATTGGAAAAATACCAGGAGGAGAAAAGGGTCCCAAGAGGACTCAGAATCCTGATAGCCCCATCATATGAGGAACCAGACATGTAACTTGCAGAAGAATGGGCCGAGAATTTAATGGACTGTTCAAATAGAATGTTATCAATTCTAATAAAACATGCTTGGAAAGACAGACTAACATTACTGAAGGCAATATCAGATCTCAAAGATGAGATAGGCAAAGATGAAACTGCGGAGGATTTTTGCAAGAAAATGGAGGAGATTAACAAACGAATTGGCAAACATGTGGATGAAATACTTGCCAAAAAAGAGCGGAAATTTCTAAGAGACCAAATTGACTATAGCTCTGGAAGAGTGTTCACGATCAGCAGAAAATATGATTATGTGACAAGAAAAGGAGTCCAAGCCAATATTGATAAAACTCAGGTGGAAGCCGATTCTGGAGATGAAGTGGTGGAAAGTGATGTTTCTGAAGAAGGGCAAATGCCAGGTACCACAGAGAACACAATAAAGAATGTCACTAAATCGACAAATTTTTGGGAGGAGTTCAAACGAATGAACCAAACACAACAGCAGCAGAATTGGCAAATAAATCGGGGACGAGGCAGAGGCAGAGGATTCAGAGGAAGAGGCAAAGGCAGAGGAAATCAAGGAGAAGACGGAACCAAAATCAATCAGAAGTCTGGCGGGGCGGAAGCCGCAAGAGGAAACTCAACCCCTATGGGAGTGGAAACACGGGGTCAAAAAAGAAGAGGAAAATGAATCAACGGAATGTTATCAACTTATCATCCCGCCCTCTCTCTAAAAGTGAGCATGACCTATTACAATATGGTTTGTCTTTTTGTCCCACCTCTAATTTCTGCTACTCACAGGAACGTATTGACCTTTTTAAATTCACAAGAAAATTGAGGTTATACAAGTGGAATAAACTTAAGGTGAAAAACATTACCAATCCACCATGTACCAAACCTGTGAGTGAAAGTATTATGGAAGTGGAATCGTTGATTACCCTAAAAAGCCTCGAATTTGGTACTCCAGAAAATGACCCTATCAATGCAAAAACTCTGGGTTTTATTACCAACTTAAATTGTCCAAATGATTTTAAATCTAAGTCCACCTTTAACCCGTCCCTTCCAACCTGCAGCATTGACACGTTTGAATCATTAATGATTGCTGATTTTAAAAATATGGCCAAACAAAATCATTGGCAGAATGATAATTTGACTAAAGGTGAACGTATGGCTATAAAAGCATTGAAGGACGATCACTCCATTGTGATAAGACAATCTGATAAAGGGGGTAATGTCGTCATTGTGAATGTGCAGGACTATGTGGCTGAGGGTATGCGACAACTTAATTGTGTGGATTGTTATGAGGTATCCTCTGCACAAATCATTGAAAAAACCAATGGCACATATTTTGAGATGCTAAAAAATTGGAAAGATCAAGGATTGATTGAGTGGAATGAATATTCTTTTCTGCTCAATCGTAATCCCAAAGTGGCAGTATTGTATCTCTTACCCAAACTGCACAAGGATGCCAGGAATCCCCCTGGTAGACCTATTGTGTCCTCGATTGGTTCTCTATTAGAGAACACATCAAGATACATCGACTTTTTCTTGCGTCCTTTTGTGGAGGAGGTCCCTTCCTATTTGAAAGACAGTAGGGACTTCATCAACAAAATCAAAAACTTCACTTGGCAGGAGAGCTATCTGTTCATCACATTAGATGTATGCAGCCTATATACATCGATCAGACATGGTGATGGGATTGAAGCTTGTCGCATGTTCCTAAAGAGAAGAAGCATTTCCTACCTAGATCATACGGAAATGATCATTCAAATGATGAAGTTCTGTCTTGAACAGAATTTTTTCATTTTTAATGAGACATATTATCGACAAAAACAAGGGACAGCGATGGGAACTTGTTTTGCTCCCAACTTTGCTAATCTATTCATGGCAAGCTGGGAGCAACAAGTGGCTAGGACCAACACGATGTACCGCAGCCATGTGAGAGTGTGGCTGCGGTACATAGACGACCTATTTATCATCTGGGATGGTCCTAGCAACCTTACAGAACTCTTTATTCAGGATTTGAATAAGAACAATCTCAACCTGACTCTAGAAGGAAAGATTAGTGACTCTAGAGCAGTTTTCTTGGACCTGGCAGTTGAAACCTTTAAGAAAAAGCTAGCTATAAAGTTGTTCAGAAGGAGACTGCAGGAAACACACTGCTCCATGCGGAAAGTAGTCACCCCAAAGCATTAATTTGCAGCATTCCGTTTGGTGAGTTCCTCCGGGCTCGGAGGAACTGCAGCTTAGACCAGGATTTTGTGAAGGAAGGGGAATGCATGAAAGAGCGCTTCAGGGAGAGAGGCTACAAACAGAGTGTAATAGACCAAGCATTCCAAAAGGCTAGTAAAATCAGCCATTTGTCTTTGCTGACTCCAAAAGAGGAAGAAAAGAATAAGGATGGTGAAAAGATCAGATTTATTTCTACTTTCCATTCAAAATCTTGGAGAGTTCAGAAAAGCCTAAACAAACAATGGAAGGTCCTTGGAACTGAACCCACCCTGAATGAGGCTTTAGGTGACAGGCCGAGCATAAGTTATCGAAGGGCAGACACACTTAGGAGCAAAGTTAGCCACAATGAGGTCAGTACCACCAAACCTAGCACCAATAACATCTTTGGCTTCTTCACATGCATGAAGTGCAAAGCCTGCAGATACAGCACAAATGTGAAGAGAGTACACTATCCGATAGAAGACAGAGATAGAAATATTGAAAAACATCTGACCTGTCTATCGGAATACTGTGTGTATGTTCTGACTTGCCCCTGTCCCAAGAAATATGTGGGAAGCACAATGTTCCCAGCCAAGACCCGGGTTTTACAACATATGAGGGCAAATCAAAATAAAGAGCAGAACTCACCTGTGGCCCGACATTTCGAGGAACACCATGGAAGCAATCGCAACCTTCTTAAATTCTTTGTAATCAACAAATTGCCTCCTATGAAAAGAGGAGGCGATAAGATACGCAGGCTGCGACAGCTAGAGAATAGGTACATTATCAACCTTGATACTCTGATCCCAGGGGGCCTTAACTCGGAGGAAAAGATGGCATGGCATCTCGGAGAGTAAAATCTGATGTTTTTGCAGCATGAGAGAGGAATACAGAAACTATGCCTGATGTGTAAACAATTTTATTATTGCCTTTAAGTATGAGGCTCTGTCTGTAGCATGTTAGCATTAGTAGATATTGCTGAGTCTATGCGGGAAATTCGTTATACTGTTTCTTTTAATAATAAGTTAGTAGTCATCACAGTTATTTGAGGTGTGGGCATTTTCACAGGAACATGTTTTGGTTGACTGAAGGAAGTGGTACAAAAACTCATGTCTGACAGGTTGCATTTTTCTCTTTTCTTTCCTATGTATATACAGGATACCGGATGATTACCATATGAGAAACTTCTTCCAACATGATGGTACACGTATATCTCAATGAGTCTGCATTTAATTTCCCACTGGGGATATACATGACTAAATCTTCTAACAATTCTCTGATGGATAAGAGAATGATTATTGGATGATGTGAAGTCATTTCATTTGATCAAGTGCCCAAAATAATCAAAAGTTTGATATAGGAACATTGACACGCACTAGCGTATAAGTATTGTTTAGATTAGAGGCACTTCATCTCCACGATTGCTATTATTGAGAGGAGAAGGTCTACAAGTACATGGACTCATTGTGAGGTCGAGTGTTACAATATTCAAATAATTTTTGTCATATTCCGGTTACATGTCGATCGTACGACAAGTTTGAATTTCCACTTGGAAAAATAAATTTCATTAAATTTACATATTACAAATGTTTATGATCAAATATATGTCGCTCGCACAAACAGGATGATTTTCCACTTGGGAATATATGATTTACTGAATTTAGGAATTTACATACCACATATGGTTATGAAAGAACTTGTAGAATACGAGAGAAAAATGGAAAGTATTAGGCTTTGAACAAACACCACTGTAATATGGCCGCCAATACCATAGGTTCCATGTCCTTTCTTTATGTTTATTATTTTCACTTAGAATGTCACATGTGCACTTTTGAAATGTAACTTTATTTAAATGGTTCATTCTTGTCACAAAAATTACCTGTGACCAAGGCGAGTTTGGTTCGCCGAAACGCGTTGGGTTTTGTTCCATGATCCGCGTTGTTACTATGCTGGAACCGAAAATGGATTAAACACTGCTTGAGCACACGCGCCTTTTCTGGAGTGTCTTTGTGAGAGGCTGGAGTGGAAGTGCACTTGCACAGCAATCGCTGTGCGTGGTGGAAAAAATATGGTTTCCAGGGTGATCTCTATCCCTGGTGTTGCACCGCAGTTCTGTGGGTCCCGGTGAAATGGAGAAAGTGGCTTTGGAGAATATATATATATATATATATACATACATATTACCTACTGGCGGCGCCAGTAGGTAGTTATAGTTAGGATCTACTTTCCATAGGAAATCCGCAACATTCTATTGGGAATAACTTTGGCGCCGGTGGACGAATCTTCGCGGATTTCTCAAAGTTCGTGGCCCGCTCCGCTCCTTCCCTGAAAATGTGGGGGGAATTCGTCAAGCGGGGGCCGAGATAAAAGGGGGGTCCCAAAATGTGTTTTCTCCATGTTAATTTCCATAGGGCGGTCAATTTCACTTTTAGCCCGCACTAACTTGGCAAAATTGTAGGGACTGGTAGCCTGATGTGCCTTTGCTATGTCTCAAGATGTGTGCTGCAGTGGATATTGAGTAATTTAGGTTCAAAAAAATATATATATCTATAGGCGCTCTCCGGTGCGCGCACCGGAGTGCGCTCCTGGCGCGACACGCGACTTGTGCGCAGAAAGCTGATTGGCTCTTGGGTGTCTGTAAACATTCTAAACAGTCTGGAGCGGCCGCCATCTTGTGTCTCGGTAAAATCGAGACACAAGGGGTTTGAAAAAAAAAGGGGCAAATGACCATAAGGGGGAAGAGTAGACCCCCTCTGACCCCCTAGGTTTGATGTGGGGGCTAAAAAAGGGTCCTGCGGGGCATTACATTTTTTTTTTTTTTTTTCGTTTTGCGCGGGGGAAGCGCATGGTACGCGCACCGGGAAGCGAAGCACGGGGAAAATCCAAGACCATATTTATGAAGGCCTTGCGCTGCCAGTTTTGCGCCGCCTGTGCATCAATTTTTGTGACGCACCGGCGGTGTAAAAAAATGTGCATTGTTACGCTATATTTAAAAAGTGACGCATCTATCTAGATGCGTCACTTTTTAAATATAGTGCAACGAGGCACATTTTTTTACACTGCTGGTGCGATGCGTCACTTTTCTGTGCGCACTCCTTATGACATTCCAGATGTGTGTGGACTCACTTTTAGCCCGAACGGCTGAATGGATTTTCACGAAACTTGGCAAAATTGTAGGGACTGTTAGCCCGATGTGCCTTTGCTAGGTCTCAATATATGTGCTTCAGTGGATTTTGAGAAATTAACGTTTAAATCAAGATATATATCTGTAACAGCGCTCCGGGCAGCGATCCGGTTCGCGAACCTTTCGCGTAACGGAACTTTGCGATGAGAAGCTGATTGGCCCTCCGGTGTCTGTCAACATTCTAAACAGTCCGGAGCGGCCGCCATCTTGTCTCTCGGTAGGATCGAGAGACAAGAGGAGGCCAAAACAAAGGGGGAAATTACCATAAGGGGGCATAGTAGATCCTCGTTGACCCCCTAGGTTTTATGTGGAGGTTTTAAAAGGGCCTAGGAGGGTCCAAAAAAAAAAATTTTTTTTTGCGTGGTAAGCGCCAAGTTCGCGAACCGGATAGCTTTCTGGGCAGCGAACTTTATGGATAAAAGAATGAAAGACTTTTCTAATACTGTATGTTAATTGTTTGTTGTTTTTCTTGTTTTTTTTTGTTTTCTTTATTTATTTATTTTTTTTATTATGATTGTGTTTCATACTTTATTAAATTTTCTAACATTTCATTGTCAGAAATGTCATAATTTATTATAGGGTGTAATTGTTTTTCATTTTGAAGCAAGTTGTCTACTGCTTCAACACATTGTAGAAGTTCGTGGTCTCTACTGTCATCCATAAAGTCATCAAGTTTGTCTTGGCTGCTCTCCTTCAGTTCAATCGAAAATGAAACTTGCTGCTCGCCTTCCATTTTGCCTGAAATTTGGATTAAAAAAATATATATTAGTAGAGATAGGGCACTGTTGGGATTAATTTTAGATAGGCAGTTTTTATCAGTGAATTTATCTTTTGGCAGTGTATAGTATGAGAGTGGAAATAGGACTAAAAAAAAGTGTATGTGATTTAACCAAGACACTACTACTACAGAGGGATAGTGTATATGTAGCAGAAAAAGTCTACTATATTAAGTCATAGTGCACAATATATTAAATTATAACTTACCTTCACAAAGAAGTTGAAGTTTTTTGAAGCTTTTGAAATAGGAGGTACAACAAGAAGTAGTAGTCAAAATGGCTGTGTTTCCTTCTCTCCCTTTATATATATACAGGTATATAACCAATCAAATGTCAGGTAATAAAAGTAGAAAATGAAAGTAACATTTTCATTGGTTGTCAATTCCAACAATTCAGATGTGTTTTGTGAAGTAATTTACCTCACGGTACTTGGAGAGGTCTACAGGCTAAATGGCTAAATGGAATTTCAATGAAATTTGTGAGAATGGAAGGGATTGTTATGTAGTATGAGCTAATCTATATTTGGTGAGAGTGTTTCTAGTCGTTATTCTGTAAATTACTTTCCCGCCTTTTTTTAGGACCGCTTTCCGGGAAGCTGCCCGGTTAGCGAACCTTAAGCGTCACGGGAGTCCACCATTTTGTGTTTCGTTCGCATTAAGATACAAGATGGAGGGCAAATAATGTTTAGAATGGGTAGAAGGGGTCATGGTAGACTTATCTTGACCCCCTAGGTTTTCTGAGCGTGGCTGAGGAGGCTTATATGTGCGGAAAAAAAATTTTTTTTAAAAAAATTCCGCGAGGTTAGCTTTCGGTTAGCGAACCGGGTAGCGCTCCGGGGAGCGAATTTTGTGGAAAATTAGTGAAAAAAGTTAGAGAAAAATAATAATTGTGAGTGATCAGATGTAGGGTAGCTCTGAGAAGAGCTTTTGGGTTTATGGTACATTTAGGTACTTATAAGTAGGTACCAATGCAGAGTCTTAAATTCAGAATGAAAATTCTGTTGCCCTCATCTGAGAAGTGAACTCCATCTCCTCTGTAGATATCTTGCATGTAGTAACGCAAGTTATTGTTGTACAGAGAGCCCATTCCATGGTCTCTCATGTAAGCTGAAACAGATTTGTTTACATGCTTCCTCGCTTTCTCAATTTGTGGACAAAATTGGTTGGACCACCTCCATTTCTGTCTTTGGCATATATTGGAATATACCAAGGCAGTTTGAGGAAAAAGTGCCATTAATTGCTCCAAGGTGTCCTTTAAAAGCATTTCCAGACCTACCCCTGTCAAAGTGCCCAAATCATTACCTCCACAGTGCACTATTAACAGGTCAGGTTTTGGCAAATGCATAAAGGTTTTCACCAATGGTATCAATTGGTGACATTTTAATCCTCTTTGGCCCAACCACTTAATTTCCACATCTTGTAAATTGAGGTTGTGTAAATTTCTGCTCTCAGCATACCTTTGAGCCCAGTGGATGTAACTATGTCCAACAATCCAGACGTTAAACATGGTGGAAGAAGGTTGTTCTGCAGTCAGATGAAGTGTGGTAATGAAAGGGCAGTTGAAACAGTAGGAGTTTCTAAAGAAAAAAAACTGTGGATTTACAATGCTAATGATTCATTAGCAGTGATTGGTGCATTTCCATTTCTGAAAACAGAAAGTTAGGGTGCATGGATGTGTTCTTTGAAAGATGTAATTTGAATGGTCAAGGAAGAAACATTTAATGAAAGATTGCACTGGATACGCAGGTGCACTGAGAGTTCAGAGTTCAATTGAAACATTGTTGTGTGAATTTGCAAACATGAGAGGTCTTCCAGGAGGTGGTTGCTATGGAAACAAGGCAGACAGGGCAGAGGGGGGAAGGGTTTTGATTTGAAAAAAGTGAGGGAAGAGGTATGATTGGCTAATATGAGAGATATGTGAAAAGAATATCTGTATTTCTGTGCTTTCAATAGCTGCAGCCTTTGGAGTGCATCCTTTTTCTTCTGCTGAAGACAATTTGGTGTATTTCTGAGACTGTTTTCAAAACTCAAAAAATATTTGCTAAGGTGAGAAAAGATTTATTTAATTTAGATAGAGAATAGTATGATTTAAGGAGAAAATGATGAAGAAAGCTGTGTTTTTAAAATGTGGTTTTGTCTCTAGTGATATACTAATAGAATTAGTTTCAAAGAGAAATTATAATTGCATATTTGGTGTAACATTCTGGCATGCAGTTACACAAGATATTGTAATACATGGAGGCCATTTCATGGTCTGTTATGTAAGCTGAAACAGATATGTTGCTTTTAAAAACGATTTAAGAAATCAATTACATTTCTAGATATGTACTGCTAGAGCTTCATAGGTTGTTTTGGGCCATATTTATAAGGTATTTGAGTGTCTAAGATGTTGTGTTCGCCTTTTAAAATGTAAAGTGTTCCTCATGGGACAAGTGTCTTGTAAATACGCTCCCACTTGTGCTTGGCAAATTTAGATTTTGATTATGGGAGTTACCTAGCCATGTTAATAGTGTCCCAAAAATGGTGCTAGGGCATTCCAGAAAACACTTTCATGTGTCTCAAGGACATTTTTAGTCATTTCTTCATGAATGCAGGTATACAATTGATTTATATGCTGTGTTTAAAAACGAATTTTGAAATGAATTAAATTTCAGGATATGTACTGTTAGAGCTTCATAGGTTGTTTGGGGTCATATTTAGAAGGCATTTTAGTGTCTTTGAAGTTATTTTTCCCTTTTTAAATGGAAAGCGTTCCTCATGGGGCCCTGAGCAGTTCTTAGCCATGTTATTTAATTGGAAGTGGATAACATGGCTAAGAGCATTTGCTGGAAAATGCATGAATATCGCTGATTTTTCTGCTATATTCATGCATTGTGGCCGTTTTTTTCACATTGCTTCATAGGTTGTTTGGGTTCATATTTAGAAGGCATTTTAGTGTCTTTGATGTTATTTTTCCCTTTTTAAATGGAAAGCGTTCCTCATGGTGCCCTGAGCAGTTCTTAGCCATGTTATTTAATAGGAAGTGGATAACATGGCTAAGAGCATTTGTTGGAAAATGCATGAATATCGCTGATTTTTCTGCTATATTCATGCATTGCGGCAGTTTTTTTTCACATTGCTTCATAGGTTGTTTGGGTTCATATTTAGAAGGCATTTTAGTGTCTTTGATGTTATTTTTCCCTTTTTAAATGGAAAGCGTTCCTCATGGTGCCCTGAGCAGTTCTTAGCCATGTTATTTAATTGGAAGTGGATAACATGGCTAAGAGCATTTGCTGGAAAATGCATGAATATCGCTGATTTTTCTGCTATATTCATGCATTGTGGCCGTTTTTTTCACATTGCTTCATAGGTTGTTTGGGTTCATATTTAGAAGGTATTTTAGTGTCTTTGATGTTATTTTTCCCTTTTTAAATGGAAAGCGTTCCTCATGGGGCCCTGAGCAGTTCTTAGCCATGTTATTTAATTGGAAGTGGATAACATGGCTAAGAGCATTTGCTGGAAAATGCATGAATATCGCTGATTTTTCTGCTATATTCATGCATTGTGGCCGTTTTTTTCACATTGCTTCATAGGTTGTTTGGGTTCATATTTAGAAGGTATTTTAGTGTCTTTGATGTTATTTTTCCCTTTTTAAATGGAAAGCGTTCCTCATGGGGCCCTGAGCAGTTCTTAGCCATGTTATTTAATTGGAAGTGGATAACATGGCTAAGAGCATTTGCTGGAAAATGCATGAATATCGCTGATTTTTCTGCTATATTCATGCATTGTGGCCGTTTTTTTCACATTGCTTCATAGGTTGTTTGGGTTCATATTTAGAAAGTTTGGGGGGGATACGTTAAGCAACTAACTATATATGCAAATTTCAATGGTTTTGTGTGAGTAAAATAAGGTTTTGTAAATGCTAATTCCTAACTATATATGGTCTATAACCTTTGGTTTTTTCAGTGAATTTTCAAGGTTTTGTAAATGCTAATTCCTAACTATATATGGTCTATAACCTATGGTTTTTTCAGTGAATTTCAATGGTTTTTTAATAGCAAATATCAAAAGCTGTAAAATGTATTCTTCTTTTAATGGAAAAATTCTTTTATATGTATTTAATATATTTTTTTATGTATACCCATTTATTCTTCCATCAACCTTTAGATATACATATATAAAAAATATTTATTTTTCAGAAAGATACACATTCACTGGATGATGTCATCAGTGATGTCATTTGAGATGTCATCAGTGATGTCATGAGTGATGTCACTGACCATGTCATGAGTGATGTAATATGTGACGTCATCAGCAGTGCATTGCACTCGCAAGTTATAGTGAGTCCAACTAACTATAACGTGGGAATTTCAATGGTTTTATGCGAGTAAAATTTCCACCTAACTATAGCTGGTGTGAAACCTATGGTTTTTTCAGTGAATATATATATATGGATTTTTTTTGTCTTAAATTTCTGATTTTATGAATGATTTTATACATATCGTTTATAAATTGATTATTAAGTGTTTTTAGGTTATACAGTATTTTACTGTATACTTTCTCTTATAACCTTGAAACAACACTGTTTTAACATAGTATTTCCTCTATGTTTATGATGACGCTGTCAATGGTAATAGGCACTTGCACTTTAAATTTGTTTACAGCACACCAAAGTGCGTCATGTGATCAAGGGCCAGGGAGGCCCGAAACGCTTCATGGCTAGGTGCGGGGGTTTTGAGCACAAATAAACGAAATTGCACCTCAACTTTGGGTCCGCAGTCGTCTTTTGAAATCGCTTGGGAAGTTCGACTTTCTTGCCATATATCTATATATATATATATATATATATATATATATATATATATATATATATATATATATATATATATATATATATAAAATCCAACTTGTCTCCAAACGTGCCTCAAGCACAGACAGGTACGTAGACAGCAAAAATACACCAGAGTCGGACTTATTTCGTGCATAAAAAGGTGCATGTCATCAGACGCGTTTCGGGCACGTCCGTGCCCTTGCTCACTGATACCTAACGGTAAAACAGCACTGAAATTTAAAAGAAGGATCATCTGTGTTTTGCGCGCCAATTGGTAATCAAACATAGCCACAGAAATAGGACTACACAATACAGATATCAGGTAGAACCTGGTTAGGGCAGGCGCCATTTTAAAGTGCATATAGTGTAACGTTTCGACATCAATAATAAATAAATGGTAAACAAACACTCTCATTAAAAACATGGTTAAATGTTGTAAACATTATTCAATCCTTTTTAAAGTGCTTATATGCGGATTGCATATCAGAAATGCTAAAATAGCAACATTTAAACAGCAATTAATAGCATACGTTCAGCTCAAAAAATCATATTTACAAGACATGCTTAAATGCATGAGTGTTGCGCCATATTTTCTCTCCCTCTATTACCTGTATAAATACATTGATTTGGGAAGGATAATTGGACCAAGTCTCAAATTGTCCGAACACACTATGCTGTTAAAAAAAATTGACTGATACTCTGGACAATGAACACAATGCTAGCGTGCAGATCGCTAGATTGGAATAGCACGTATTACAAAAATCAATATACAACAATCAATTGCGTAAGCTGAAAGTGAATTAATACCATTATGCAACATACCCGAATATGTACAGATGCAGATGCATCCGTTAAATACATTATATATATATATGTATTGCAAAATCCCGAACGGCATTAATGCTGATGAGGCCATGAGCCTTCATCTCTTGCACTATGATAGAACAGCGCTGAGACAGTTACACTTGCCTCCTCGTCACCCAAACCCAATCCTAGTAACATCTTATTCACTCTCTTATTGTACATACTTTTTTTAACTTGCTCTTGTTGAGGCGCACACAAACTTTCTTTTTTAATTTGTTAATTTTCAAAAAACTTTTCAGGTCTTCCAAACTTACTTTTTCACATTTTTTAACTAACTCATTTAATCATTTAGGAAAAGGAACAGACTTTATCAATGCAACAAGGCACAGTTTTTAACACCCGCACCAGGGCCCACTTGGGCATAATGTACATGCAAATATAACAAATCCCACCATCCCACGAAAGTTAAAGTGCACAGGTAAGCACGCACAAGCGTCGGAGTTATAGTGCACATAACACTGAGAACAGACGTAGTGGATGGGTGGGAGGAAGATACCATCACAAAATGCGGGCTTAATAGACCAAACGGGCAACATGTCAATATGGGTCCATTTAGAGTTAGTATTGCAGCAGGATGCACATGCAGCATACATCATACATCACCATCACTGCTTTCAGTGGGTGTTTTGTCTTAACTAATGCAGCTTGCATTGTTTTGTTATTCGTGAAATTTTAACAAATAGGTTTCCCATCACCCCGGTCGCGAGGTATGGCCCACCGTGTCATGCGGGTCTGCGAAGGCACCATCCGGTGTCAAACGCGATGGAACGAAGAAGGCTGATGACTTTGCAGGGAAAAATCAGTTTATAGCCACAGCAAACAGCCACAAAGCGGGGCAGGACCCAGCTTGGTATGCATGTGAATTAATTTGACATTAAGAGGACCGCGGCGAAGCACCCACTTGGGATTATTTTGGGGTGGACTACATCACCCAGAGAGCCGTGCAGAGGGCCCCTCCCACATGGACAGGTGTTGGAAATAAATGTGCACCCCACGCAGTGCCGGCAGTGTTGTGCAAAGCCACTGAAGAAAGGGTAACTCCTGAAACGCGTATGGCTTGGATCCATTTCACTTCTGCTGCTCCTTGAAGGTTCCTGCTGGCAGGCTGCCTGCTCAATAAAGTGTGCTTAATTCACCTTCGTGTGGCGAACTTCCTCCAATTGGGCATCCTGCAATTGATGGTATATATATATATATATATATATATTCACTGAAAAAACCATAGGTTATAGACCATATATAGTTAGAAATTTGCATTTAAAAAACCATTGAAATTCAATGAAAAAACCATAGGTTATAGACCATATATAGTTAGGAATTCGCATTTACAAAACCTTATTTTACTCGCACAAAACCATTGAAATTCCATATATAGTTAGTTGCACTAACTATATATCGCGCACCCGCAATCCACTGCTGATGATGTCACATATTACATCATTCATGACATGGTCAGTGACATCACTGATGACATCACTGATGACATCTCAAATGACATGACTGATGACATCACTGATGACATCTCATTTGACATTACTGATCATATCACTGATGATATCATTCATGTGATAATACGATGAACCTCTTCAGACTCTAATATAACCTTAGATACAATCAGTGTAAACAGACACTCACAGACTGTCACTCATCCATGGAGTTACTCACACACCTAGTCAGTCATGCAAAGAATCAATCACACCTCCATTTCCTCAACTATACAGTTAGACAAACTTTACTTATTCAAACATATACTAACACATATTTACTCTCTTATACAATCCCTGATACAAATTCACAATGATCCATACAGCCACTCACACATTCACTGGCTCTTATGCACAGTTATTTATATATGTCAACTCTCACATGTACTGTGCTTTACATATGTACTTACTTTGACATGTAGCACTGAGATATCCATTCACTCACCAATACACTCATGCACACAGTCAACCGCCCATACAGCTGTTTCCACATGCACTTTTGAAACCATACATCTAGTGAATCAACTGCTCACACATCTATGCACAGAGTCATACACCTCCCAGCCACCCACAAACACACACAGTCTCCCATACAAATACTTGGGCAACCAATCAATAACCCATATAGTTACTCATATAGCTACTTATCAACACATGCAACAGTTTACAGAACAACAGACATAATGATGCACAAATTAAGACAGTTTAGTCACTAACCCATGCACTCAGTGAGACACATTTAATCGCTCACTCATACAGTCAGTCATGCACCTACTAAATCCTTCATCCAGACACTTATACATCCACTCATTCTTCAATATGTAAGAGATATTTTAACTTTACAGAAACATACAGTCACTGGATGTTGTCATCAGTGATGTCATCAGTCATGTCATTTGAGATGTCATCAGTGATGTCATCAGTGATGTCACTGACCATGTCATGAATGATGTAATATGTGACATCATCAGCAGTGGATTGCGGGTGCGCGATATATAGTTAGTGCAACTAACTATATATGGAATTTCAATGGTTTTGTGCGAGTAAAATAAGGTTTTGTAAATGCGAATTCCTAACTATATATGGTCTATAACCTATGGTTTTTTCATTGAATTTCAATGGTTTTTTAAATGCAAATTTCTAACTATATATGGTCTATAACCTATGGTTTTTTCAGTGAATTTCATTGGTTTTTTAAAAGCTAACATCTGTAGCCGGAGAGCCAATCAGCTCCGCTTCGCAAAGTTCCGATACGCGAAAAGTTCGCGAACCGGAGCGCTACCCGGAGCGCTGTTACAGATATAGCTGCCCGGTTAGCTGCCGGTTAGCTGCCTGGTTAGCTGCCCGGTTAGCTGCCCGGTTCGCGTACCAAGACGCGTCTCTACGGCGAAAAAATCGAATCTTTTTTTTTTTTTTTTTTAGCTTAGCTGCCGGTTAGCTGCCTGGTTAGCTGCCCGGTTAGCTGCCCGGTTAGCTGCCCGGTTAGCTGCCCGGTTCGCGAACCAAGACGCGTCTTTACGGCGAAAAAATCGGATTTTTTTTTTTTGCCCCGCGTGGCTCTATAATATCCCCCTCATCAATCCTAGGGGGTCAGGAGGGGTCTACCTTGCCCCCTTTCCTTCATTTCCCCCTTCGTTTTTCACCACATCTTGTCTCTCGAGAGACAAGATGGCAGCCGCTCCGGACTGTTTACAATGTTGACAGCCAATCAGCTACTCCTCCGACTCACGTTACGCTGCCGGTTAGCTGCCCGGTTAGCTGCCCGGTTAGCTGCCCGGTTCGCGAACCAAGACGCGTCTTTACGGCGAAAAAATCGGATTTTTTTTTTTTGCCCCGCGTGGCTCTATAATATCCCCCTCATCAATCCTAGGGGGTCAGAAGGGGTCTACATTGCCCCCTTTCCTACATTTCCCCCTTTGTTTTGGCCTCCTCTTGTCTCTCGATCCTACCGAGAGACAAGATGGCGGCCGCTACGGACTGTTTAGAATGTTGACAGACACCGGAGAGCCAATCAGCTTCGCATCGCAAAGTTCCGATACGCGAAAAGTTCGCGAACCGGATCGCTGCCCGGAGCGCTGTTACAGATATATATCTTGATTTAAACGTTAATTTCTCAAAATCCACTGAAGCACATATATTGAGACCTAGCAAAGGCACATCGGGCTAACAGTCCCTACAATTTTGCCAAGTTTCGTGTAAATCCATTCAGCCGTTCGGGCTAAAAGTGAGTCCAACCGCCCTATGGAAATTAACATGGGAAAATCGCGTTTTGGGACCCCCCTTTTTTCTCAGCCCCCCCTTGACGAACCCCCCCCAAATTTCCAGGAGCTGCTCAGAAACAAAATGTGCCATTTTCCTGAAAATTTCAGCCGATTCCGTCCACAAACGCCAAAGTTATTAGGCATAGAATTTTCAAAAGTCCCATAGAGAAAAAATCCTAACTATATATACCTACTGGCTATCGCCAGTAGGTAATATATATATATATATATATATATATATATATTACCTACTGGCGGTCGCCAGTAGGTAGTTATAGTCAGAACCTAGTTTCCATAGGAAAAACTTTTTTAATTTGCTAAAAACTTTGGCGTCATTTGACGAATCTTTGTGAAAGTCTTCAAAAGAAAAGTCTATCCAGGTCAGCTCATTTCCTGAAAGTTTGGGGGTGATTCCTCAAGTGAGGGCTGAGAAAAATGGGGGTTCCCAAAACGCGTTTTTATCATGTTAATTTCCCTAGGAAATTTTGAGACGAGCTACAGCCCGAACTGCTGAACGGAATTACCCCAGATTTGGCAGGAAGATAAAGCTTGGTTCAGAAAGTGATCATTTTTTAAATGATGTAAATCCGTTGAGTAGTTTTTGAGAAATTGAAAAAATAGGAGTCAAAAAATGTATTTCCCATAGGAAACTTTGTACAAGGCTACAGCCAAAACTACTTAACAGAATTACTCCAAATTTGGCACGAAAGTAGTGTGTGGGTCAGAAAGCAACCTTTTTTTAAATGGTGTAAATCTGTTCAGCAGTTGCTGAGAAATTAGAAACATAAAAGTTTCGATATCTGGGCGGAGCCTAAGTGCTGTGCACGTGCTTCACTGTGATTGGCTGCCAATTCTCCAAACCAGGAAGTGTTGGCAGCCATTGTCGCAGGGATTCCGTTCTCTTACAGAACTGTGCATAGAGATCAGGAACCTCAGTGAATTAGGGTGACCCAAAACTCACCTCAGTATCCAAAATCCCCTTACCGAGTTAGCTACAGTGTCTCATTGGTATAACAAACTACCAATGACTTAGACAAACCAGAACATGAACTTAGGTTACCTCAGGTATCGTGAAACACATGAACACTCTTTCGCTCTATAATCATTTCAAACCAGAACGTGGAGTAAAAGAGGACACGTGCAATTTTGAAATATTTATTATTCAATGCAAAGTTCTCAAACGCAGTATCTTATATAATACAAGAAGACATATTATAAAAACCAGAGTTATCAGCATAGTCACTAATCCATAATAAGCAAACGGTGATAGCATATTATAATGCAAAAATCAATAGAAATTTGTATCACCTATTTTTCGCGCTCCCTATTTAGCATACTATATTATATCTAAGAAGGTCTCATTTGGGTTTCAGCAGGGCGGGCCCATACCTCTAAATGTCAGGAGGAGAGGATCACATCATCAGCTACCAGCTCTCTGCATGCGAAGCACCATCAAGAGTGTTTTTGCATTCTCAGTAACTCTATCTTAAACCCGCTTAGAGCCCAATGTTGGCAGCAACTGTATTTGTGTTATGTCTAGTGGTGTGAGGATCAGAGCTCCCAGCAACCTTGTGCTAGGTTATTCTTAGAGGGTTCAGCACTCACTGTTCAGACCGTGTACCAAGCACAACTGATATCAGAGCAATAACATATTATTCTCAAATAAATCACATCTTTCGTCTAGGTTGAAAGCTACAATAACAATTATGTATCGTGTGCAAACTGAAGCCAAAGGAAAATATGTTGTTTAAACACTTAATAAACTCATGCTAACTTAACACAGTATATAGAAAAGCAGCATCTAAATGACA